>NW_028274813.1:49175681-49327196 GCF_037043125.1 Eumetopias jubatus
GATTCCTGAGTTTTGATTATGGAGCTCAAAGATCTACAATAATCAGGGAAGTTAAAAAACACATGAATGAATGGAAAAGGCATGCATCTTATTTTAACCCTCACAGAGTGTGTGGAGTAGAGATAGGGCCACAGTGAATAACAATGTACTGAGCTAAGGCTCTCAAACAAGACTCTTCCAGAAGACTGACTGACTTTCTGAATTTCAGTGTGGGAATGCAATAGTAATAAACTTTGGTTCTTTCCTGCTAGTACCTTTATGAATTACCTGCTTGAAGTTTCTGTCCCCATTTTCTCATTTAGAAATTTTCAACTAAGAGAGCTGTGGAGGCACACTCTGGTTGAACACAACCAGAAGCAGAGTAGATGTCAGAACCTGGATGATGAATTTGGCTTCTTCTGCACTGCTGAGTTGATGAATGGGAACTGCTGATAAATCCATACAAATGGGAACTTTCTGGAAGGTAGGGCAGTGATGAAAGACAGCTGTTTTTTTTTTTATTCTTTTATTTATTTATTTTTTTGCCTGATAGTTCCAAATTGTCCTTTTTTACTACACTTTTGGCTCTGTTTGGTGTGTACATATCCCTTCCTGTGCTGCTAATGGTTGAGTTCTTTCTGAGAGTGCTGGTTTCTAAAAGGATGTTCCAGATAGGAATTTGAGGGTTAAATAGTTGTAACTCAGAGCTAGCCTTTTTGGCTCACTTGCTGCTTACCCATATATGATGGTTTAAAAAATAGTTCTTCAAACATCCATTTTTTAATGAGTAGGCAGCCATGCCAATTTAAAGAAAAACCTGTTTATGCTGTGCTGACTGTAGAATAATTATTATTCTGTCTAGCAGTTAATTCCATCAATAATGTTCATTAATAGAAATTTTATATTATTGGTTTTTTACTTTTACCAGGAATCACTAGTTTTCTTGCTTTATGAATATTTGGAATGTAATTTAGTGATTGCTTTATTCCTCTTCCTCGAGAGAGCTGTTTTTCTCTCCCTTGATTGTCCTATTTCTATGGTATTTTATAGTGCTAAGCTGCCTCTTATGCTATCTTATTACCAACCCTTATGCTCATTAATAATTCATGCTCCAGCTGTGTGAATTGGTAGCTTTAATTAGCTATTACTATTTTCCAGAAAAGACAGTTTCATTTATGAGGGTTATTTCATGGAACAAACTACTTAAGAGATGCATGCATTTGAAAATGAAATAATTTATTTGAACTGTGTTTTATGCTCCAAATTTATTCTTCACTGTATTTCCATTTTATTTTAGGTTTGAAAGCTTATTTATAAAATATTATATTTGCAGATTAGCATATTTTCTGCTTTCAGTGCTTTCAATATTTTGGGAATGCTTTTGCATTGCCTTTCACCAATACCCCACTCCCATTGCCATGTTATCTCTCAAGTGTTTAGCTTTATATTCTTTTATTATATTCTGTAAATTTGTGAGCCATATAAAGAGCTGCTATGTTCTTGTCTAATATTTCATAAGCTTTTGTACTTAGTCTAAACACAATTATTTCTTTTTTTTTTTTAAAGATTTTATTTATTTATTTATTTATTTGACAGAGGGACACAGTGAGAGAGGGAACACAAGCAGGGGGAGTGGGGGAGGGAGAAGCAGGCTTCCTGCTGAACAGGGACCCCGATGCAGGGCTTGATCCCAGGACCCTGGGACCATGACCTGAGCTGAAGGCAGATGCTTAACAACTGAGCCACCTAGGCGTTCCCAATTAAGTATTTCTTAAGGACTTAAAATGATTACTTTCAGCCATCATATTTTGAGTTAGTCGACTCCAAGGGCATTAGCTCTTCAATCAGGTGGAACCTGGCCCCAAGACCAGGACAGCCCAGGTGTCTCTATGGAAGCACAGTTAGGGCTGCTTTGAGAGGCCTCTGCATATGTTGATGTTCTGATCAGAGGGCACAGCTGTCCAATTATCCTAAAACCTGTCATAAAAAAGGTTTAAAATCAAATTACTTTGAATTCAATTTGAATGCTTCAGAATTCACAGGAAATGGGAAGAGCAAGGATGTTGCAAAATCCTTACCACAGTTTGCTAAATCTTTAGGCTTAGGGCCATTGGAACCAATAAAACTCTGAGCTAGTCTTTTTTTTTCTTTAAAGATTTATTTATTTATTTGAAGCCAGGTTGGGGGGGGGCAGAGGGAGAGGGAGAGAGAAAATCTCAAGCAGACTCCCCATTGAGCACAGAGCCCGAAGCAAGGGCTTAATCTTGTGACCCTGAGGTCACGACTTGAGCTGAAGAGTCAGACTCTTAACCAACAGAGCCACCCAGTTACCCCCTGAACTAGTCTTTTTAAAGGAATAGTGAGATGATTTTATGAAGCAAAAGTTCTGCAATTAAGTGTCATACAAAAGAGAATCCTTAGACCTGGAGCATTCAGAAACCTATTTGAGTTTAATTCACTTGGGTGAATTAACTCTTGATTTCATCTGAATAACTGTCTCTAGACAAACCTGGGAAAACCCAAGAACCCATTCAATGGATATGTTTTTATTTACTTCTACAATGAGAGTATGTAAGTCAGTCTGGGAAAATGTTCCAACTAAGACAAGTTCTTAGACATTTGGAGGTTTGCATATATTTACTTTCTTGTGTGCTATTGTGTTCAGGCTGAAGACATCTAGGGAAGATTGTCTGTTATAAGTAGCCTTCAAGTCTTCTGGGATCAAAGTTTGGTTTTTGGTCACTTGCTAATTGCCATTTGAATTATAATTTCACAAATTATAAACAGAGGATTAGGTCTCAAGGTGTAAAACCCATTTCTTTCCTCATGAAAAAATTAATTTATTTCTGTGAAAAAGGTGTCATTACCTTTCACACTGATTTTAGCTTCTTGGGATAAATGAAACTGGAAGGAGGTCTGTTTCCTCATTATACTATAATACCCCTTGTTCAAAAACCATGGCCATATTACATTTTACATTCCTTTTGATGCTTTGCCTTGTTAAGATTTCTGTGAAATGATTTCAAGAGCTGATTGCATTTCAAAGCATGCTTTAAATGGAAATATGGGTCCTTAAGGGAATTTGTGTTATCTTGGAGGTACTTTAGAAGAGGGGAGAGGAAACAGAGACCCACGTGAGGCGGAAGCACACATTTAGGTGTGCTGAGGTGAAAGCCGTACTAATGGATAGAGGTGTATTTTATGGGGACTCTGCATAATAACTGTTAACTTGTAGCTTTGCATTTTCACCTACTATTTTCATCAGAATTATTTTGTTTGCAAGTGACAGGCAACCTAGCCCGAGTGGCTTGGGTTGTTTATAAGAGGGGGTTTATTGGCACATCTGAGTGAGATGTGATAAAGCTTCAAGTGTACTTTGATTCATGGCACAAACTACATTACCAAAAACCAAGTTTCTGGTATCCATTTCTTGGATCCGCTACTTGGCGTTGACTTTATATTGCAACCTCACATAGTTATGAGGTGCCCGTCAGCAACTCAAGAGTTTTAAATCTACAGTGAAAAAGCCAGGATCTTTGGCTTGGTGTTCCCAGGAAATGTCCAGCATGTCACCAAGACTAGACTGGATTAGGTTACCTGCCTAGCTTACACCAATCATTGTGACCAGGGAAGGTCTGACTCTGACCGAAGTCCCCGAACTTCGTGTGTGGGAGCCGCAGAGGGGGCCCACCCAGGGCCTCACGGTATTTGAGAGTGGGAGGGGCATATCCCCAAACAAAAACAGAGGCAGTTGCCAGAAGTGGATAAGGAGCTTGAGGAGACCAAGGGCAAATGTCTGCTACACGTACCATACGAATCCCTCCTTGGCCTGGACTTAATAGATAAGCATTATATTACATTTATTACATATATTACATTACATAAGCATTGTGGGGACTACTCCAAAAAACTCTAAAACCTGAATACCATCTGCAGTAGAATCATTTAGGAGGAGGAATATTTATTATTTTACATTCAGCCCCTCAAAAGAGCAAGAATTAATATTACACCTTTAAATGTTAATCATTTATGAGTATTTCCAAATATCCAAGTATTTGATGTTGAACAGGCAGATTGAACTTGAAGATGCCTTGAAGTTTATCTGAAACTGGTGTGTGACCTTGTAGAATCTGATATAAGCTGTTAAGTCTCTCTCCAGATGAAAGTACATGGGTCTGTATGCACAAAATATGACATACAATTTGAGGGTTTAGCAATTGCAGCTGAAAACTGATGCAGTCCCACTGCTTACCCAGAGCTTGAATACCTACTGTGATACCCCAGCAAGAAGTCATCCACTTTAGATTTGAAGTCTTCACAGCATGGCCGGACTTTGGCTTGGAAACGCTGGACAAGATGGCTGTCCCAGTCTGCTAGGAAGCCAGAAGCTTCCTCAAGGTTTCCCTTCTCATCCTTTACGTTAAATCTTGGCTTTTGCTTTTTTTCCTTTGTCTTTGAATATGGATTCTCTATCCCCGTGTTTGTTTCTTTTGGATGTGTTTGTTTTTCTTTCTTCTTCTTTGGACAATTTAATGAGCTTTCTGATGGTGATTCCTGTTAAGGTGTTACCTCTGAAAGTACTTCCTCTGGAGAAGGGTTGCTAGATGTTTGCACCCCATCCAGTTTTCCTTGAGAACTTAGAGGTTCTTCACTCACGGGTGATTGGACATCCCCTGGCAGGGAGGTCATGGCCACTAGAGGGCGCCAACACCATCTTTAGGCTCTGTTAGTTCCTGCTTCTGTTGAACCCAACTGTGTCCTGGGGTGGCTTCGGCCCTTTTGTGTTAATCCTACCTTTTAAGGACTGATGGAGCAAGCACCAGGCTACAGACCAATGTGGAGTGGGGACACATTTACTTAGCATATGTCACACTGGCAGTCTCACCTCCAGAACTGAGCAGCGGCCCCACCCAAGTCATACCTGAGAGTTACCCCATTGAGTATGAACATACTCGAGCCTCTGGTGCAGGAGAAATGGGACTCTTTTTAGCTGCTGCGTCTGCCATTCCCTTTTTTTGTCTAGTCAAGCCAGTGCTTCTGGATGGGAGGTCAGTTGGAAGGTGGTCTTATTCTTAGTAATCTACCTGCAACTTGTACTGGTGGGTGTAGGAAAGTGGTGCTATAATCCGATGGGGTCAGTCTTCTGTGGCCGCCCAAAATGAAGAGGTTTCATTTTCACTTGAACGGGTGGATCAAATAGACTTTTCAGTGTGTGTTCTCTCCTGAGCCCTCATTTGTTCTGCAATCAGTAGATAAGTGAAGGGCCATGGTGCTGTCAACATCATTGCAGCCTCTTGCTCTTTGTTTCCCAGAAAGATTGTCTTTGTGCCAGTGGCTTGAGCCTTTTTGAGCATCTAAAATGTGGTGCTGCTTCACCACACCGGGGGCAGGGAAGCCACTTGCAGTAGCCAAGTGGCCCTCTGAATTGGGCAGGAGAAGGCGCTCAGGGGCAGCTGAAGCCAGAGTGTGACTTGGACACTCTTTTCATTCTGTGCTCAACACAGGATTGCAGAGTTGGGGCTGTAACTAACCAGCAGGAATCCTCGGAGCACAGAAGCAGGATTGACACGATGCAGACCTGGCAGCCCGGAGGCTTGTTATGCTCCGTACGCGAGTCAGTGTTTCTAAAATCACCACCAGGTGCCAACATCACAGAGGAAGGGGTGTAAGCTAGAAAGCAACTCAGGGGGAGTTAGAAGTGAAGCTAGATGAGGTCAGCTCATAGCGGACTCTACAGGAAATAAGGGAAGGGGAAAGATAATACTGCAGGGAGAAACTGGAAGGCAGGAGTGAAACATTCTGTAACCAACCAGGTGATGCACAAACACAGAAAATATTAATGTTGAACATCTGAATGGGAAAAAGCAACACAGTGCTAACTGGACCGGGTACTTTGTAGTAACCTTGCTTGGACAGATGGGTAACGCTTACATAAATGTGGTCGGAGTTTTAGGTCAATGTGGGGTATTAATGTTTTCTCAGATCCTGCCCACTCTGATTTTGCCTCAAAGAAAAGTAGGACAAATGCTAGAAGAAATCCCATTAGGGAAATACTGGCTTACAAAAGTCGGTCTTAAAGGTGGCCAAGCAAGTCGATTCCCAGGGAGTGTGAAGCAGATTTGTTGGCAGCCCTCCTCATAACCAGTTCCTCTTGCTCTTAGCAGCTGGGCTGGCTAAACCGCACCCCCCCCCCCCCCCCAGTTCCCAAGCCAGTCCCCAACCCTAGGAAGTGAATTAGTAGTCTTTACCTCATTCCTTCTTTCCTGCCTCCTTCCCTTCTGTTATTCTTTCCTTCTGTCATCTGCAAGTATTTACGAAGTACCTGCTAGGAATCAGGAATTGTGTTTGGTATTAGGGATTCGGAGGAGAGAATGCAGATGCAGTCTGTGCCATCATAGAGCTTACAACTGAGTCAAAGAGAGAATCAAATAACCATATAAATACATGTATCATATAAACCTTGATAAATGCCAGGGAGGGAAGGTACAAGATGCTATGTGAGTGTCTAACAAGAAGGCATGTCTCAGGGCACCTGGGTGGCTCAGTCGGTTAAGCATCTGCCTTCTGCTTGGGTCATGGTCCCAGGGTCCGGGATCAGGCTCCACATTGGGCTCCCTGCCCAGCGGGAAGTCTGCTTCTCCCTCTCCCTCTGCTTCTCCCCTCAGCTTGTTTTCTCTCTCTCTCTCTCAAATAAATAAATAAAATCTTAAACAAAGAAGAGGGCATGTCTTAATTTGGGGGCATTTAAACTGAGGTTTGAAGGACAGATAAGAGTTTCTAGTTAGTTGGGAGTGGGGAGGAATGTTTTGGGTGATTCCCTGTGCCTGTTAAGGTCTTATGAAAGGAGGAAGCATGGAATATTTGAAGAACTGCAAATAAGACTATAAGTAGTTGGAACACACAGAGAGAAGGAGAATAATCTGATATGAATCCGAAGAGACAGTCCATACATGGCCATGCTAAAATCTGGTTCGCTATCTTATTTATTAACAATGGGAAGCCATGGGTATGTTTTATTTTTATTAAAAAATTATTTATTTATTTGAGAGAGAGCAGGAGGAGGGCTGGGATAGAGGGAGAAGCAGACTCCCCGCTGAGCAGGGAGCCCAACGTGGGGCTCGATGTCAGGACCCTGGGATCATGACCTGAGCTGAAGGCAGCAGCCACCCAGGCACCCCAGCCTTTGGTATGTTTTAAAAACTGGGGAAAGAAGGGGTAGTGGAGTGGCGATGTGATCATGTATACATTTCTGAGAGAATATTCTGGTTACAATATACAGAGTGGAAGGGGCTGTGTGAGGCCATGGTTGATATGGGGTAGGAGTGGGAAGCTGCCATTATCCGGGGGAGGTGATAGTAGCCTGGATTAGAGCGGTAGCAGCAGCATGGAGAGAAGTGATAGTTCTGACAGATATTTAGAAAGGAGAGTTGGCAGTCTTTGGTGATGGGCTCGGTATGTGGTACGTGTGTGTTTGTGTGTGTGTGTGTGTGTGTGTGTGTTTGTGTGTGTGTATCTGGGGGGGTGATGGAAAGGCCTGAAATGATTTCCACATGCTGGGCTGGCAGAACTAGCTGAGCGTGGGAGCCACTCACCAAGAAAGGGAACAGGAGCGGGGACAGATTTTGTTGGAAGTGCGAAGTGGAAAGTCATGAGTTGTTCTCGGACACATTGAACTTAAGGGACTTTTGCAGTATTTTTATTCCTTTTTCAAGCTGGGATTTGAAGTTAATTTATAGTATAGATGAGAATCTTTGACTCAGCCACAGTATTTGGGTCCTGTGGAGTCCCTCCCTGGATGCTCTGCTTCTGTTCAGATCTGAGAGGTGCTATTTCAGGGCTTTGGGGGACAGCCATACCTAACTCCCAAGGCTATTTATGACATGGACAATTTACATTTTTAAACTTTGGTTTTTCTCTCTTATAAAGTGGAAGACTCCATGAGATAATATATGTATTAACTTCTGTGGCAGGAATCTTGCCTCACCTCTGAAGTAGTGATTCCATAGGCAGAACAGTTTGGATGCCTGACTCAGGAAAAGTTTGGGGGGATTTGTATACACCCACTTAGGTCAGGGTTGCTAAGGAGAAACATGTCTGTGGGCTACTTCTCTATCTTCTTCCCTAGTACTCAGGGATATATGACTCTACGCTCAGGAAAATTCCGTGCCAGGATCTGGCAGAACCTGTCAGCCTGCTCATTTAGCACTTTTTCCAGGACAGACAAGAGTGTAGTCCCAAAGGGACTGTTAGGGGGCATCAACTGATTACATTCAATTTCTGCAGTTGGGTAGTGGATTCATGAGTATTCATTATCATGCCCTCTAACTTACTTAACTGTTATACAGATTATTTTGCATGGATCAAATGTGTCCAAGTAAAAAATGTAAAAGGAAAATAAAAAAGAAGAAAGAGCATAGTCCCAATAGGCCCCTCTTTGTCTAATTTTTCTTCAGTTTATCTTTCTCCCAAAGCTGTGTTGCACAAATATGTACTTTGGTTTTTCCATTCACTTCACCTTCGTTTTGTTTTGTCAATTCCAATATTCATCTTTTCTAATCATTACCCACAGTGCGTGGGTCACCTTGCTCAACATCTGGCAAGTAGAAGCTATTCAACAATCATTAGTTCTCTTCTCAGCAGAAGCTGGGTATCCTGCATTGACAATGACTTTCTCTGAGGCCCCAGTTGCTCAAATCTGATTAAGCAGTTAAGTCACCTTGGGGAGCAGAGCTTTTGTCCCCCAGTTGGTCTGACATTCATGTGAGATCCTTTGCAAATGGTAGAAGATCTTGAGCCCTACTGAGATTCTGCTTGGAAGCTGGGATGCCTTCATCTGTTTGGCCAACTACTTGGCTTCAGAGATGTCATTGGATTTCAAGGCTTCCAGGGGTACAACATGGCTGGGTTTAGGAGGGATTCTAAGGAGCTCCCCTTGGAAGATGGCTTTGGCCATCCTGTATGGAGCGTGGGATCCAGATCAGTCTTTGGTTAGAGAAAATGTCTCCGAAGTCTTTAGGTAACTACTAATAATAATGAATGCTGAACTCACCTCTGTTCACTCAGTAAATGCTCCTGATGTCAGATTTAGTTCTGCTTTTTACATATCATATTAGTATGGGAAATTGGACATCGCTGTAGCTTTCTTATTCTTATCAATGGGAAGGTACTAAATTATACATTTTTATGTAAAGTGTGCTAATTGAATACCATGCACAGAGCATTTGCATGTTTTCTCAGGTAATAGGCCATGGGAGTTTGTTCTTGCTTTTTAATTTTGGAGAGTAGGGCCTCAACGGAGAAATATAAGATACACAATTCAAATATGTTTAGCAAATGATTTACTGAAGATTTGTTTCTTGACCCTACTCCTGACCTTTTTCATTAATGTGAGAAAATACGTTATTCCATAGGAAATTTTAATGTAATACTTGTCATTTAGTTTCAAAGCAAATAGAAAATCAGCTTGTAGCTTTGTGCTTCTCACTAGAATTATTTTTTTCAACCAGAAGGATATTCTGAAATCAGAGTTTGGCCTTTTGAATACTGTGTGATGAGCAGGGAGAAGACCCTGCTTGGTGTTTTCCCAATTCCTTCCCTGATGGCTGAGCCTCAGGCTGCACCCATCTGCCAACATATTTCTGAGCGAGGCCTTTACAAAACTGCGGCTTCAAAAGTTTTCTTTTTATACCAATCTAAACACCAGGTTCTACTAAATGCAAATATGATGCACATGATTGGAGTGATATCATTGTATTAAAACTCTTCTCATAACCTAGCTCTAAAAGGCCTTCTGTTTCTATTATAGCTAGGTTATGGATGCCAAATAGTTCAGCAAATTGGGTTGTTGAAGCGCATCTGCCATGCATTATTCATTAAGTGCGTCTTTCCCAAATCAGAGCTGTCTGTTGCCTAATCCTGGAATCCCAGTAGCACCTCTTCTCAGGGAGTGTGCTTCCTTTGTGAGTCAAGAAATGGAGGCCCAGGCATATCTGTCAGGCCAACACTTGGTTACACTGTTGTCCTCGAAATGCAGTGCATAATGGGGAAAAGATTTAATTAATGTTCTACAGTAATGTGTCTGTTTATAAAGAAATAATGTACTATAAAATTAAGCAACGTATAGTGAATGTACCTCCTAATGGCAAGGCTGGCATTTTAAGTGATCAGTAAATCACTTAAATATTAAGACTTTCTTGAACAAGGGTAATAAAAGGAGACATTTGGAAATGGTAGATACCGGTACATACAATTATCCACTAAATAAAACATTTTTATTGTGATCACAGTGTTAATCACATTGTAGAACAGCCTGATCAAGAAACCTGAGAAACTGTGTCTGAATTTTTTTCACTTCTGACATGATTCACTTCCACATTAGGCGGCAAGTCCCAAATATTTAAACCAGAGTGTGACTTTCCCCAGAGGACAGCCGCGCTTTGGTTTCCTGAGGCTGAGACATCGTTTGTAAAACTGCTGACATTGCTGCTTCCCATGGTTAAACCCTTGTTTATTTGGACCAAGGTGTCTAGGCTTGTGACTTTTCCATCCCCCCCCCCCCCACCGCCCCTTTCCGGGCTGTCTTTTCAGCTCTTGGGAGCAGAACTGTATTCTTAGGCACTTTGCGCTCCCCCACCGGGGAGGGGGCTTCTCCCACCTCTGGCTTCTGCAGGCAGGACCAGCCCTAGGGGGGCTTGTCGGCCTGGTTCTTTGGCAGGAGATACCCCGTTGCTTATAAGGAAGAAGCCCGAGGTCGGACCTGTACAGCTTAATGTTGCCCAGCTGTCCCCTGGGGCTCTTTTCCACTCCCTCTTAAACAGCCTCCTTTAATCCTAGAGGTCACATCTGGAGAAACTGAACGAACTATGGGGTTTCCCCTCCAAGGGTTCAGGCTTTTCCACTTAACTCCTCCTTTCTGGCATAATATGATTTGATCATCAAAATCTTCTACTTTAAAGACTTTGATACATGCTCCCAAAGCGTCGTGTGTGTGTGTGTGTGTGTGTGTGTGTGTGTATGTTTCCCTTTCTCACAAATTAAAATAAAAATTAAAAAAGGAAGTTAACGAATGGTTATTTCAAATAGTTATAATTAAAAATGAACAAGAACTTGGGAGTCTCCGCTCTTTGTGTATTATATATGATTAAGAATATTCGGCAGAATGGAAATAGTTTGTAAAGTGTGAAGCCGATAATAATGCATTCAAAATGCTTTAGAAAGCGTTCATTTATACTTAATCTTTTGCTAGGCGAATATATGTGAGATAGACCGTCTGGAGAGGGCTTTGTAAAAACAAAATTGTCAATTCCAAGATGTTGTGCTTAATGGGTTGTGGTGTCTGAATCCCAGATCTCTAGTGATGACAATTTGGCAGGTTGGGAAGTGAGATGAGGGTTTAATGAACAAAATCTAATCGAAGAGATGGAAATGCTGTTCCTCTTAAATACAGAGACATTAATGGGCCGGAAAAGGCACAAATAGTGCAGGCCGTGGCGCAGAGCGGTTTCCGGAACGCGGCCGACGGAGGCTGGCTGGTTGGGCTGTGTGTCCATCAGTCGATAACTCTCTGACCAGCGGGAATTACGCATGCCTGTTGGTTCCCACGGCGGATCCCTTGGTACTCCTATTGGTGTTCCAGGACCCTGCAAGGAGGGGCTTTTGATTGGTTTAAAGGCCAATGGATGTTTGTTTCTTTAATGTGGTAGAACAGCATGTAATCAGGACTTTTCTTACTGTAACCTTGAGTCATGAGGACACAACCACTGTTGGAAGATGGGGAGTTAGAGATTTCAATCAGGGGGAAGGGTTTCTCTGACAACCAGTTAATTTTCTGCTCTAAATTCGGATCAAATTTCTCTTCCAGTATAAGTTAACGAAATCTCTTTAAGAACTGCCCCTAGTTGGGATTTAGTTAGGCGCCAAGCCAGTTGCTAAGGGCAACCAGGGCAGAGTCAGTCAATTAATTAAACTCTGTCATCGTGGACAGATTAAGCCACTGAGTCCTGGCTTGAAAGCAGGCGGGCAGGTGGGAGTGCTTTGCTGCTCTAGGGCGTGGCGGAGAACAGCCTGGCCTCGACCTCGACCTCGACCTCGACCTCGCGCCCACACTTCACCTCCCTTTCCTGGCAAAAATCTAGTAACTTGTCGGAGGAATTAGTAGGGGAGGAGGATGAGGAGGCAGGGCACTCAGGATGAACTGAGGATGAACTCAGGACACTTGCAGAGGAAAGAGCCTTCAAAGGGAATAAAACAAAGCCAGGAGATGGAAATAAGCTATCGGTTAGTACCTAGAGGTGGCCACAGGGCCCTTTTAACTGTGTGTGTGTGGGGGGGTGGGGGTGGATGAGAGCTGTGAAATTTCTGGATGGCTAAGAGTTAGTTAATTCCAGTGGTGGTGGTGAAGAGCACACAGCGCTGCGGGGTCCAGGTGAGTGGTAAGTAGCGGGGGGCCCTCTGTCTGCAGTGCTAATTGCCATCAGAACAGTGTCACAGGATGGCAGATGAATTTGCTCTCGAGAGGAACAAAGTAGAAACACTGGGGGCTTTGAAGTCTTCACTTAAACCAAGGAAAAAGCTAGAGCAGAGAGTAATGGCTTGCTTCCAAGTTAAAATTTAGAATTAATTAATATGAATTATAAATAAGATGATGACCAGCAGTCCTGGGAGCTGTTGGAAATGGTCTGTGTCTTAGACTTTGTGGATTTACTTTTTAAAAAGTTACTCCAGAGAAGAGTTATTTTTGCATTTGAAGTTTGACTTAATTCTGCTAAGGATTTCTTGTTTTAAAACAAGTAAAAATTCTTTTTCTTAAAGATTTTATTTATTTATTTGACAGAGAGACACAGCGAGAGAGGGAACACAAGCAGGGGGAGTGGGAGAGGGAGAAGCAGGCTCCCCACTGAGCAGGGAGCCCGATGCAGGGCTTGATCCCAGGACCCTGGGATCATGACCTGAGCCGAAGGCAGACGCTTAACGACTGAGCCACCCCGGTGCCCCTAAAACAAGTAAAAATTCTTGATATTAAGATGTAATTTGCTGCCATTACTGTTAAAATACAATTGTTGCATCCCATTGGCTCCCTTTGAGCTATGAGACTCAGGATCGGCCTTGTTCAGGGCAAAATGGGGGGCAGGCAATTTTATTTCCCATAGGATCTGGTCTTGCTTCCTCTACTCACTGGAGAATAATTATAAAATGGCTGGAGGATTAGGAAGGGGGTAAGAGATGGAAGTAGAGTGTGTGTGTGTGTGTGTGTGTGTGTGTGTGTGTGTGTGTGTGTGTGTGTGTATCTACTAGAAGTAAACTGTATAGCAGGGAATGTGTGATCTGGTCCATTGCCATACCCTCAGTGCCTGCCTTATAGCAGATACTTGACAAATAGTTCTTTACACCCACTTACAAGGCCCTGCATGATCTGCTCCATCCTTCTGCTTACTCATTTCCCACTATTTTTTTACTGCTCATTCAGCATTAGTCACATTTTCCTTCATATTCCTTATAAACCTCAAGCCTGCTTCCCACTTCAGGCCTCTTGCATTTGCTATTATTTTAGACTGGAATCTTCCTCGATTTGGAAATGGCTCTTTTTTCACTTTTAGGTTTCTGTTCAAATTTCACCTCCTCAGGGAAGCTTCCCAGACCCTCTCTTTAAAATAGTGACCCCATTCCCATGGGCTTCCCTCTTCCTCATCTCAGCTTTATTTTTCTCCTTTGCATTTATTAACTCTGGCATAAACATACATATGTCTGGCTTGTTGATTGGTTTGTAGTTCCTCATTAGGATGTAAACTTAACGGGTGGAGAGTTTTGTCTGTTTTGTTCCCTGCTGCTTTTTTGGGATCTAGAACAGTGCCAGCCGCAGAGTAGGCACCCCCTAAAATTTGTGGAATGAATGAATTTCACATATTATTTTGACTATACCTACGCATATTAATAGTATAGGAATTGTAGCTCATTATTTTTCTACTTCATTCACATATATAAGTTAAAACCAATGATTTCACTGGGGTTTATTTCACAAACACACTTGACAAGTGAATATTGCAAAATGGATAATTACTTTGAGAATTAAAAAAAAAACGTGGAATCAGAGACCTGCTATCTCAACTCTCCAGCAAAGTACTGCTTTTTAGAGTGACATCACACTCAAATTTTAGATGATAATGCTGTGAGAACTGAAATTGAAAAAAAAAATAAAACAACCAAGAAGTGATTCTGTTGCGATACGCAATTTCCTGAAAATATCCAGAATTAAAGGGAATAAAACTGCTACTTACCATCTTTTAAACAAAATCTCCCTTCTAAAAAATGTGGGAGATTGCTTTTGTTTGCTTAATTTTGGGAGAAGTTTTCCCTAATATAATTCTTTTAGGAAGTACATGGATTCAAAAATTTAGTAACACATTCTCCCACAAAATAATCTGCCTCCCAGTAAATAACTCCTGGGAACAGTGGTGAATAATAGAATCAACTTTGAGGGCAGGGTGACAGACTAGCAGAGCCACCCACGTGCCCTCTGGCAGATATCAAGATGCTTTAGCTCTAAGCAGTGATTTTGAAGTAAACTTCTCTACATCTCATTTGATATTCTGCTCTTGGTGGCATTAGCTGAGCGAAAGTAGTGACTGACCCCTCTCCCTGCAAAGCTGACAAAGGAACATTTCAGAGAAGGGAAACTAATTTATTCTGACTGCTTGTCAAGCGTCAGCCTAACTATCCTCATCTTTTTGCCCTAAAAGGTGCAAGATTCTAATCTTTGCTGCTGTGGCATCGGCATTAAATAACAAAATGGCAAAGTCCTTCCTCTCAGGAGGAATATGCATTTGTACAGCACCATTAAGAACAGGGAGTACTTAAAAGCAGTGCTCTTTTGCAACCTGCGGCCAGATGGTCAGCTATGTTGACCTTCATTTCTCTCCTATTAGCAAAAGACATTTTTCTTTTTAATTCCAAAATGACTCATCAGGAAAGTGACAGAACTTTCGAAACTTTTATGTATGTGACGCGGCACTCTTGAGCATGTTGCTGCTTGAAGCATGTTTGGGAGCAATAATGTCCAGTCGTACTTCCCATGACTTTCTTCACAGAGGGCTTGATGAAAACGTTTTTTGATGTTGGGGGGGTATGTGTGGGGAGCTACAGATTTGGGAAGTTTTCTGTTAGCTATAGGAAAATGCTTGGATCATTAAATTTTTTTTTTTTTTTTTTTTTTTGCTGACATTTACTCTAATTAGACTGCCTATGCTCTCCAACTCAGCCATCTCAAGGGGCTGGTTATGTGTCCCATGTACTGTTTGGTGTTGGGTTGGAGGGCGCAGGATCTAACGGCAGCCAGACCTTGCAAATAACCTTTCAGAAAAGGGTACTTTAATGAGCAGGTGGCTGCTGTGGGGAGTTGAGGCTCATGGCCATGGGGAATCCGAGTGACAGTGTAGAAAAGTCTGCTTCAAAGGTGTCCCACCTGAGAGGTGAGGAAGCTGCTGTGATTATCCACGAACTGTTCACCTGTCATTGGTTGAGGGCTGTTCCTGGGGCTATCAAGTCCCCAGTGCTTTCAGCCTGCCCTCTGTGAGGACCAGGCAGAGCAGACCGAGTCTCAGGTGGGAGGCACAGGTGTTTCTAGTAGGAACCTGTTGGACTGGCCTGCGTGAGAGTAGTGAGCACTGAGGCAGAACCCTCCCATTCGTCATGCGTGTTCCAGATTCTTGACTGTTCCCCTGCCTCTGGAAGTAAGCTCCATGACAGCATGTGGACTGTTTTGAGTTCCCCACGTGGTGCCTGGGGCAGGGACATGGAGTTTCACTGGAAAACAGATAGCCTTTCACATTTACTTTATTCTAAAGTATGTAACACGGACACGGCAGAAAAGCAGAGTTACCACAGGAGACTGGGAAATGGCCAAAGAAATCGAGGACTGTCTGGGTGGGGACAGAGAGGTTCCAAAGGCAGGTGCAGCATCGGGATCTGCATGGTGCACTGGAAAGGTTATCAGGGTGAGGTCTAGATCAAGCCTTAGACTTAGTAGGAACACTCTTCCTTGTAAGAGGCCGCTGTCAAATCCTTCATTCTGTTCCTGGGATTCTGTTCCTTCAGCTCCTTTACCTGCTTCACAGAGGTGTTAAGATAATGAAAGGAGATAATAGATTTGAAAGCACTTCTAAAAAGAAGTACTCTTATGGAGAAAGCTTCTATTTAACTGTTGAAAATATGTTATGTTCAAGTTAAAATTGCTCATAAGTGCTTAGTCCCTTTAAAAAGTGCAGCCGGCCATAGCCCTTTTGATGGACGGTTATCACCCCCAGCCGAAGGGAGTGGAGTCATCCGTTTCCACGGTGTGTCTGATGACCTGTGGCTGGAAGGAGAACCTCGGGGGTGACTGGGTGACTCTTATCTCAGAGAAAGCTGGCAGCCTGGGAACAAGGGGACTCGAGAGGAATGTGCTCCGGTGACAGTGGGAATTCATATCTCCGCCTGATCTGGAAATCCATTTTGATAAAGTGACTAAGCCAGGGGAGCCGGGAAGTAGAACTCCACGGGGAAACAGCTTCTTGTTGCTGTTAGAACCCGGTGGAGAGGAGAGTTCTTGCTCTTACTTTTGGCAGCAAAGCTTTAGTCTTCTAGTTGATGGTTCCAATGCTTCGATACCTAGTCCAACGGGCACTTGAAGGGAGGGAGCTGCATGTGGACAGGGTGCTGGTCCTAGCCCGCCCCCTCTAGCCCATCCACATCTCAGGGGGCCTCCAGGCAATGCATGCCCCCCCTCCCCCAGCCTGAAAGACTGAGCTCTGTCCCTTTTATAAGCAGCTGACACCAGGCCACGCTTCACCGAGGGGCTTCCATACCAGGGGAGCATGGCCTGGCTAGGGGAGGTGGGCCGGGAGAAAAGAGCTGCACAGGCCCTGGGGTAACAGTCTCCTGTTTGGGCAGAAAGTTCCTGGGCACTGGAGTGTTGTCTAGAAAGAGGGAGGAAGGCCTGGGTGAGAAAGTCCCTTGGGGAGAGGCATATCCAGGAGAGGGCCGGACAAGGGGAGGATCGTCAACGTAGGGGACCCAGGACAGGGGTTGAACTGATCTGATTTGATATCAGACTGACTTTGCCCTTGGTGGTTAAAGTCTGCAAAAATTATGAGCAGCTAGATTAACTGTGAAAACCCCTAACTGTCCAGTGAGGGAGAGGATGGCAACTCCAGGAAGCTGCTTATAGGAAGAGAAAGGTCACTCAAGGCAAACCCTCCAAGGGGTCACCGTGTGACTCGGAGTAAAATCGTAGTCTTTGCAGTGGCTAAAGGCCATGGCTGATCTGCCACCCATCTGTCCCATGACCTCCTTGACTTCATCTACCTCTTCTCCACTCCTTCCAGCACACTGTGCTTCATCCACGCTGACCTTCTTGCTGTCCTTCAGGGGTGCTGGGCACGTTTGCATCAGCTTTCCCTTCTGTGTGAAATACTCCCTGATAACTGCTGTAGACTCTGTTCAAATGTCACCCACTCTGTCACCTAACCCCACCAGCCTATTTAAAATGGAACCAGGCACTCTGATTCCCCCATCCTTTCTGTCTTCCCCTTACCTATATACCAGGTAATAATTTACTTACGGATTTTTTTTTTTTTTTTTGTCTGTCTCTGCCTTTGGGAATTTAAATGTCAAGAAGGCAGGTTTCAGCCCATAGCAGAATGCTTGGCACATAGGAGGTGCTCAATAAATCTTTGTCAAATGAATGAAGTACCTGGGTTAATGTAAGTAACAAACAGTGATGGAATTCATGAACAAAGATCATCAGAGTTTCTTAAAAGGTATGGGATTTATAATTTCTTAAAAATTCTGGCTGTATGTAGAGGTTAAGATAAGATTGAGTTATTTATATGAAGGCTTTTCTCTCTCACCTTTTTTCTCAAGGCTTCATGGGTCTCACCTGTTGGGCAGCAGCACTGTCTCTGAGAACGTAGATTCAGACCAGGGCAAAAAGCCCAAGAATTCCAGAGGAGGCTCTTGAAATCAAAACCAAATTCATCTGAGAAGAGAACTTTGAACTGTTTCACGGAGATTGGCGTGTGCGCATTCTGCCTCTTTTCTTTCCATCGCTTTTTATTTGTTCCTTTTCTCTTTGCTCTCTGTTATCTTTCCTTTTCTCCTCCTCGAGGCTTGGAGCAAGGCACTGTGTTAGGGCTGCAGGACTCAGGGATAAGAGCAGTTCTCAGGAGCTGATGGGTGGGTGGAGTAGATTTCTGTGGGAGGAAGGAGGTCCTTTCAACAGGACCTAGAAAGGGCAGTCAATGGAGGTACGCACAGACATCACAGCAACTAGCTCTGGAAGGGTAACTGAGATGGGCCGGATGGGGAAGTGACGGGCTGCCAGGGGAGCCCTGGGGTACGTGGATAGGATTCTACACACTGGAGCTCTGCAAGAATGTGTAGTTACTGTTTAGAAATTCTGAAATGATTTGACGTCTGAAAGACAGTGTTCGGTTATTTCAAAAATTTACCATCTTTTGGCCCCAAATCCCTCCTACCCATTCTGTGTAAGTTCTTTCTGTCTGGCTGTCTGTCTTTCCTATGCACACAAATATATTGATATATACATATCAGTTATACAATTGGTAAAGATATTATAAACATATCAGCACCACCAATAATAGTAATTATAGCAACTACCATGCCAGGCATAGTGCCGAGCCCTTGGCATGGGTTCTCTCATTTACTCCTGTAACATGCGGAGGCAGAAGACTCTGCCGTTATCCTATTAGTTGAGGAAACCAAAGCATCGTGAATGAAATATCACACAGGGACGTCGTTATTTGAGTCTTTCTGATTTGGATTGTCCATGTGTCCTTCCCACATCACCAGTATGTGTCTTAAATAAATTTATATTCTAGGATGTAGGAGAGACATATGCGCCAAAATACGCTGCTGGAAAAGTGACAAAATCGACAAGCAGCAAATGTATGCGTTCTAGAGAAACGAGAGCTCTAAGAAACTCCCAAGATCAAAGAGGATTTAGTGACTATGGCTTGTGTCTTAAGTGCCATGTAGAACTTTCCTATGACTTCCTTTCATGAACAGAAACATCTGTTTAATAAATGTGCTCACTTTCCTTGCAGTACTTAATAGAATTGTCAACATTTTATTTGACGGTTTTAGAGAATTTTAGTGATCAGACAGTTAAAGAAATGGCGTCACATCTCTGTGCTGGCCTGGTATGGTAGGGATTTTGTGGTGGCACTTTATCAGTGAGATTTAATCCTGTTATCTAACTAAGTACATCAGCTTTGTGGTTCTTATATCTTATTTCTATTGAATTGTGGTAATGGGTAGTGGTTTCAAATACTTTCCAGTTATTCCCATGGTACTTTGTGCTAGCCAAAAAAGCTCGAAGAGACACATACTCTTTTCAATTAAAATTTCCCAAAGCCTTGTAATTCACATAGCGCTTTGATAGCCAGATAGTGATTGCCAGTCATGGAGTTTTGAGACATTGTAGATGATCTCCAGTTACCTGCAGGGGGGCAAAGAATTTAAATTTCTCTAATGAAATGTACTAGAATTTGTTTATTATTGTTTTTAACCTGGAATGGATTATCTTTATCTGGCTGAAAAGATTAGTGGGGGACCAGTGGTCCTTTTTGCTCTGATTACAGGTAGTTTTGGCCACTATTCCTTGTGCCCACTGCCGCTTACATCACTGTATACATGAGCTATGTAATATTTTCAATGAGAACCTGGATTATGGACTTCACTCAATGGGTTTTATTGTATGTGTCTTTGTACTTCTGGTTTCCATTATTCATAGTGTTGCTTACTAAATAGTAATTTGTAACCCACTGATGGAATCGAGATATGTACATTAGCCCCACTATAGAATTTTCTTCAGTTCCATCTCATTCGGTTCTGTTCAGTTCTCTGCCTAGACCCGCATATGTGGGTGCCTTTAACTGGAGTCACTGAAGGTTCCTGTCCCCATATTATTTTACCTTTAACAATGATATACTCATCAAAGATTGTGTAATAAAGAGGTTCCGTAGTGGCAACATAGGCCTATCCAATGGGCATGATGCTGGAGAAAATAGAATTTTCAGAAGTAAGCCCGACTGTCTTAAGAGTAGATCTAGACGTAAAGTGGAAGCTCCTTGAGAACAGGGGCCATTTCTGTCTCATGCACAGTTGGATCCCACAGGGTGACAGGTAACAGGTACTCACAGTTTTTGAATGATGAGCTTACTTATGAAAGCAGTGTTTAGTGTCATTTCAGAAACTGCTTACTGATCTAGATGTGACCCTGGACTCTCACATGGGGAAAGGAAGCTAGTGAAACTGGACTGACTTCCTAAGGCATGGATAGCGGGCGTGGCGGCCAGTGCGGATCCAGGTTAGGTTAGATGTTAAGTTTTCACTCACTCTTTTCTTCCTCCCTCTTTCCCCACTTATTCCATTCATTATCATTCTGCTCTTGCAGCAGACTAATCCAGAATCATTTGTGATTCAGGACTATAGTCGAATATGTTTCAAAGTTTCTCCTTACAGTAAAACCTTGAACTTCCCCTCATATATTTTAAATTTACATCTCAAAACTCACTGTGAAGTGTCTGCTTCACTTCTGGACTCTGCCCAGTGCCTAAAATAGTGTAAAATAGTGTGAGAGCTAAAAATACCTATACTCTGCCAAAAAGGGTTTACAACATTCTCAGTAGAAGCTTTAAACTTTTGCTTAAAGGTTACAGAAAGTTGGTTTGATGGCAAAAGCAAATTTATTTAAATACCATTTTTACACTGGTTTCATAATAGTAACATTTTATCTTTTTTACAATGATTTATAGGCACTGGAGCAGAACAGGGGAGTCAGGGAAAAAAGCAATTAACGAATAAAGAAAAAAGTACCAATAGTGAAGGGGAAAAAAAATCTTTGGAAAGCTAAAGAAGAGAGAATAATTGATGGTTCCATTTTAGCTTAATGTTATTTCTGGATCTCTTTTATAATGTGTTATTTACCGCATAGTTTATAGTTGACAGAAAATAAACAGCATTTGCAACATAATGTCTTTGGCTTTGCCATGTACTTGCTCATCCCAGTTGCCTGTCACGTTAGAACTTCAACCAACATCCGTCAAAGTCTTCTGTGATGGAGTCTGTTTTTAATAAGCCCAGCACTATAATTACCTTATTGCAAAGTTAAAGCCAAATGACACTTATGATGAAGGTTTCATGGCTAAACAGTAAAGTCAGTGAAGCATATGCATACCAACTGTCAGACAGGAAATAGCTGTTCGAGGATTTGTTTCTTTATTGCTTGACGAGGGTCACTTCATTTGTACTTGGAAACTTGGCCACAGCTATAACAAGTAGCAGGGAAGGAAAAAGGAGGAGTCACGTGGAGGATAACTTAGAAAGATACCATTATTAATAGATTTTTGAGAAGATTAATTAGGGAGCATTTGTGCTCAGGAACATCTGTGCTAGGTGTTTGCATAAGTATCATCTAACTTAAAACTCCCTAACGAACCAAAGAGTTAAAGCATTGTCCATATTTCACATGCAAAGAAACTGAGGCTTTGAGAGTTTTTACACTATGCGCTCAAGGCCACCCAGTTGGTGAGTGACAACAGCGGGCTGTGAACCCGGTCTAGATTGTTCAGAGTCCCCTGTGGCTTTCCCTGGTGTTACAGCTGTCATAACGTAAAGTATCTGGGCTCATACAGTCCAGATTGAGGTCTGGATGGAAATGGAATGTGGTTTAGACATGTCCACATACTGAGTTACTGAAAGTGGGAAGGCAGAGACACACTCAGATGAATGATCCTCATCTGTAATTTATGGCACAGATCCATCTCCATTTTGCATTGTTTGAAGTTTTACATTTTTGTGACAATCACAATCAATTGTGAATTGATGCATCAGTAAATATCATGTACACGTCACAGCATCTTTCATCAAAGAAACTCTGGAAATAAATGGAGTCTTGCTCTCAGCACGTGTAGATGACAATGACAGACTGGCATAGCGTCTGAAGGCTGAAGAGTATCATTTTATTGTAATGGATGGTGCAAAATGAATTTTTGAGTCATTTGGTTCATTCAGAGTTACTAGGCTACTAAATCTGGGATATTTTTTTCTCCATCCAATACTGCACAGCAGAAATTTGGGGCTTTTCTCCTACTCCTCTCTTGAATTACTTCTGGGCAATGGTAAAAACAGCAGACTCTTTTTCCAGTTCACTTGAGGGTTAACATTGCTTCAACCTCCGGAATCGCTCCGCAGGCACATCTGGGAAGAGTGCCCTGCAGTGTCTCTCTTTCTCCATGGAGTGCTTCACCTTGACAGCACCAGACCTGAAATTAATTTACTAAGCAAGTAGGGTATTTTGATTTTCAGGACTGACCCCTACCGAGACAGGATGTCGTTTTGTTTAAGAATTAATAAAGAGTATAAATAACTTTCACATGTTCGGCTCACAGTCACGGCATTACCAAATTTGTGTAAAAGAAAATTGTATTTCAGGCTCTGGAAATGAGCGTTCAGTCACTGCCATACTGTCTTGACAAAGATGGAAGCTCAGTTGAAATCGAACTGTTGGCTCTTAGGTGGCACGGCACCTTTGTACAATGCCTTGAAATGTCCTCCACTGAGCTATTAAGTACCAGGCAGCATACAAAGGGCAATTAATAAGTCAATTAGCAAGTGGGTTGTTTGAAAGCTGGAGCCCTTCCTTGCTAGGCATGATGCTTACTAGGCATGACGCTTCCTCTCCTGAGTGTATTGCTTCTAAGGTTGGGTTGGGGGGAGGGTCTGGGGATTGGAGTGATCACTGGCTGGGGGAGAGTTGTAGGACTGGTTTGGCTTTCTCCTAGTAAGCCATGGAGGAGGTGTCTGGCCCTCAGTTTTCTGCAGACTTCTTTAAAAGGTAGAGTATCTGCTGTCTCTATTATTAGCTTTGTCTTGTGCCACTGTTTCTGAGGCAACAGTGTAAGTTCTCAATCAATATTTTGTTATATTTGCTTGTCCTACCCAGATGCTCTGAGGTTTCCTATCATTTCTATTAAAAATACTAGTATTGTATCTACAATTTCAGACCTGGTTGCTTTTCATGTTCTATTTCTTCCTCTTGTCACGTATGATCCCTTCTTGGTATTAAGCTTGCTCACATCCAAATGAAACGCACACCCGATGTGAATAGGATTGATTTAGTTAGCAGAGGGAGAACTCTCAGGAGATCATGGGGATGCACTCTGGCCCAGTGTCAGAGGGAGAGTGGATTCGCTTCTGTTTGTGCCCAACCATCACTTGGATATAAAAATTAGCAAATAAGTTTGCATGTTATTTCTAATATCCATACAAGATACAAAAATAAAACAACAATAAAATGACATGCAAATGTGTATTATGTGAAGTAATCTACATGACTGCACCAAGGACCAGAGATGAGCAGGATATAAGGAAAAGCTACCATGAGTGTGGGTTATTTGGATGGGCTTCTTGGAAGTGTTAAGTGTATTTAGGATGCAGAGCACAGAGTAGGCCAGAGAGTCCTGGGGACAGGGGCAAGGGAGGCCTTGGTAAAGCAATGGGACTAAGCAGACCCTATTCTGCAATTCTGTGAGTTGAATTTTAAAACTGTAATAGTAATGAGTCTGTAATTACTATTAAAAATAAGATTATGGAGGTCACTTAATACTTCCACATTAATGCATATACCTTAAATTTATGGAAACCATTTTTAGTGTCAGTATTAAAGAATGTTTCTTAAAGTGTAGTCTTGGATGCAACCCACATCAGAATCACCTAGAGTGCTTGAAAAAAAAAGGTATATTTCTGGGCCCTCTCTCAGACTTTCTGGATCTAAATCTCTTAGGGTGGGGCCCAGTAATTGACATTTAAAATAATCTCCCTGGGGGATCCCTATACTCACCAAAGTCTGAGAATCACTTGTATAGAATAAGCCGAATGTCTGAGTACTTTTATAATGAACATAACCTAGGTAGATGTTATTGTGGAATAGAAATCCTGGCTCATGAGGGCTGAGTGTTGCCGATAAATGGTTTTTCCTGTATCAAAGAGTTGCCAAAAAGTTATCAGTTGGCTGTGTCAGACAGAGTCTCATGAGATAGCATCTTCCTGGTTTTGGGGCCTGGACCTCAACTTTGCATTTACAGAAATTAAATTGGATATGTTTGCCTACAGAGAGCTGACTTGTGCTAGTAAATTCATAAAAGACTTGCTGATAAACCAGAGTACTGCCTTATTGATTTTTGGCAGAAGTTAATGCCTGATTCAAGAGCCAGGACTACATTGGTAGGCTGTTAGGAAAGGGCACATACATCAACAGGGAACTCAGTGAACAGAGTGCTCCAACCACTTTGTAACTGTTGACATACTAGCCTCCTCCTCTCTCTCGACTGGCCTCTCCTGGAGTAGCTTATTCCTGGAACCTGCTTCCTGTGCTGCGGTGCCTGCCACAAACTCAACACTTAACAGAGAGCTGTTGAATGAATGTATGATTCTAGACCATGGGGATCAGATGATGGCAAGGCAGATCTACAATGATTCGATCCAGTAGGGTGGATTGCTTTTCTACACACCAGGGATATTTCTGCCTATTAAAAGAGTGCTCTCTGTCCCAAGCATAAGTGGAAACTGACAAATTCTTCCTTCAGGGATCTCCTTTGCTTCTCCCCATGCAGACCTCTCTTCTATGTTTTACATAGCTCTATATCACATCATCAAGGTCAAGTCCCAGCAAGTAGGTAATTCTTCCTTGATTAAATATTTAGTAAAATTACCTGTCAGTTGTTTGCATGATGTCAACCCTGACCACCTTATTAAACATGAAAAATGTCCTAATCTAATTTAAATACATATTCTTTTTAGGGTGGTTTTTAAAATTTCTCATTTCAGAGAATAAAACATTTCTGGTCCTGTTTTCCTAGTTTGGGATATATTTTATTTGCAGTTTTATATTCACTTGCAACAGATTGTCTTTAGTGTTTTTGATGAACAATTATTTATTCAGGCGTTCTTTTTTTTTTTTTTAAGATTTTATTGACTTATTTGAGAGAGAGTGAGAGAGATCCCAGAGGGAGAGGGAGAGGGGGAAGCAGACTACCTGCTGAGCAGGGAGCACAATGCAGGGCTCAATCCCAGGACCCTGTGATCATGACCTGAGGCAAAGGGAGACATTTTACTGACTGACCCACCCAGGTGCCCGTATGCAGAGGTTCTTTAATGGGATTCACCAATGGTAGATGCACAGAGACTGTGTTAGAGAATTTTAAGGTAGAGCAAAAGGATAATGCATGTTCTCTATCAAATATATGTAAGTGTATTTACACATAGGGAGAAGCCAAGGGAAGAGAGATTTCAAAAAGAATGTTTATGAGATAGTAAGTAAATGAAGACTGAGAACCAGTCTTTGGATCTAACGATGTGAAGATCATTGGTACCCTTAACTGAGTATTGGCTCAGTAAAGCAAGGAGGCGGGAGCCAAAATTAATGGGTCAAGAGGAAAGGTATATAGCAAATATGGATAACACTAGAAATTTGACTGAGAAATGAATATGAGATAAAAGGTCTATAGGAGTGTGAGGGAGGATTTTTTTTTTTAATCAGAGCAACCTGATGTTTCAATTTTTATGGGAGAAGACTCAAGAGAGCTAGAGAGAGAGACGTTGAACATACTGTAGAGAGAAGCTTTCCATTATGTCAACATTCACCAATAGTCATTGCTTCCTGGAAACTTTCTGTTCTCTAGAAAAACTCTGAGGGTAAGAATTTGAGAACTTTGAAGCAATAGCAATAGTGACTGGGATTTTGCTGGAGCAGAAAAAACCATCAAGGAGAAGGAGTGACAGCTCTGATAATTGAAGGACTGATTTAGAATTCAAACCTCCATTGTTTGCAACTGCAGCGGAGCTTGTGATTATGTTGAGTGGGGCTGTGACTTATACAGAGCAATTTCATTGAGTCTTTCATTCCTTGGGGTCCCTGGAACAGTGCTACTGTAAGTATCTGTGCTGGTTTCTGAAGCTTGACTTACTCCATTGAAACCACAGGAAGAATGTTATTTGACTTATGAAAGGAGTTAGTCAGCCATTCACCTAATTTTGAAACAGTGACAGGAATAGGAGGTAAGAAAGGATATCGAACCAGAACTGTACAACTTGCAAGTTCTCAAGATGCCCCAGGAAGATGAAGATTTTTTAATATTCAGAGTCATAATTCATTCAAATGAAGTTAAGAAATCAGCTTTTAAGACAATACAAACTCATTAATGCTGACAAAGTTTAAGAAGTGGATATCTTTTAAAAAATTTGAACTATACACTATATGCAAAGCTGTGTTAGCTACTTTAAATTCTTCCTGGAAGGAGAAAGGATATGAAAAAGAAAAAGTATTTGTTTCTTTTAAGTTGAAATTACTCCAACTATTAAAGCAAAGTGTTAGCATTTCTATTTAGTAAATTGGTGTGACATATTTGTGTGATCATGGTGTAAACACCCATTTATGTTAAGGTTTCTGTAGGACAGACACTTGTGTGTGAGTTAGCTAGGTCTGTTGCTCAGAGTCTCACAAAACTGGAATTAAGGTGTTGGCCATCTGGAACTTGGGCTCCTCCTCCAAGCTTCTTCTGGTTGTGGTTGCAGGACTGAGGTCCCCATTTTCTTGCTGGCTGTTAGCCGGGGCCACTCAGCTCCTCAAGGCTGTCTGCCATTCCCTGCCATGTGACCTTCTCCACAATATGGCAGTTTACTCTTTTGGGACCTTCAGGAGAGTATCTGCTCCACCTTTGAATCTGTCTGACTTCTTTTGTCTCTCACCCCTAAACCTACATAAGGGCACACCTGATTGGGCTATACTCACCCACACCCGAGGAACCACTTCAGAAGTATGCCTACCACGAACGGTTCAGATTAATAGATGTTCGTGAGGAAGCTGTGTACAGAGGTGTGGGCAGCGTACAGGGAGCAAAGGAGGGATGGTGAAGCAGCCAGAGACTTTCAGAACACTACCAGTCATTACCAGAATCTGGGAAGAGTTTGGACTGTGGAGGAAAGCTGTACCCTGGAATAAGGCAGTCACAGCAGAATCTTACACTGAGGCAGGAGGGGAACAGAGAAGAAATCCCCTATCTTTCTCCTCCTGCCTCTGATCTGTGGGCGGCTCCCAGGGGCCAGGCTGAACTAGAAACCAAAGGCTCAGAGCCTGAGTCATACAGTCCAAAGAGATCAGCCTCACGGGGCCCAGAGGGGCAGAGAAGGTTAGTGAATCGACCATTGCAGTGTTCAAGAAATGGCTGTTGCTATTATCAAGAGATCTTTGGTTTATGAACATATTTACAAGTCTAGAAGTATGAGGGGCTGGGCTTCCCTGTCAACATTCTAAAATGGTCTGAAAGGTGGGTGGTGATATAAATGTGGGAGAAAGGAACTGGCCAATGTATTGTGAGAACTATAATAACGGGCGACCTCTAGTACATTTCCTTGCATGCAGGAGGTAATCAACATATAGTTGTAGCAACTGGCAATGTAATGATGAGATTATGAACGTTCATAATGAATAGGAACTTATTCCATAAATATGTGCAAAAAAAGAGGAGGGAAAATGGAATGTTAACTTATATCAGTACTTAAAAAAAAAGCACATTCATATAAAAAAGAAAAATTCGGTGGGTTCTATTGATACATTTGCGTGCCACAGAAGAGTGTGACCTTGTTCGAAGGAGGGAAGCAGGAGAATGCTTCCCTTTTGGAATTCACTGACCAAAATATATGATTATGATTATTATATCCATAAACAATAGCTTGCTGAACTTTTGAGCAAATTTTGGAATCAGACTTAAACCCCTACAGTACTCAGATTGAACCCACAGGATATCCAGGGAAAACACTCAAAGTTAAGATCAAGGTCTTTTATGAATTCTTTTAGTTGCAATAGTGAAAGAAGCAATATCTGTAATAAAACCTTTTGGAACTAGAACTTTAAAATTTATAGTAATCCTTCCTCTGGCAGAATTTATTTTTCATCTTAATGTGTGAAGAACAAAGCATTTCTGTTTTCTTTTGAAAGTCTAATTTTTAAACTCTGCTGAATCTGTATGTGGGGACAGAGCAGGGGGGGTTCATGGCTTGTCAGTTTCTACCACACTGACAGTTGAAACTGGAAATTTAATCATTTACATTGCACAGGACAGAGGAGATGCTCAGATTCTGATTTTTGTGGGTAGCATCTCTTCCTATACATATTAGAAATTGAAAATAAAAATTAGAAAACTTTTATTATGGGACTGCTTCTTATTCAGTATTTCCAGTGGCTTTTGATTATTCATTGGAGATCAATGAATTTAGAATTTTATCCAAATTAATTATGCACCTAGTGTAGTTAGAAATAAAGGAAATAACACATATTTCACATTTCTCTCCAAATGTGCAATGTCATTTAAGAACTTTCAATGTTCCAGCACCTATAATGCTTATTTTTATGTTCATTTTGCATTGAATAAATTGCCTTAATGTTCTAATTAGCATTTCCATCATATTTGCTAACACACTTTCACACTTATCTTATGCAGTAGAAAACTGTCAAACATTCCCCTAGGAAAATGAAAAGATTCTTCATCTGGATACATTTTTCTGATAAATCTTGTAGCAGGGACCTCAAAAGAAACACTGGTTAGATATTCGGAAGACAGAATAGGAAGTCTGAAGGTTAGGGACAGTCTAATATTATACTAATTTCATTTTTAATATTGGACTTGGAAATTTTTCTGATCTCCACTCTGCTTTGACTACATATATCCATTTATATATCTTAAATTGGCCCAGTGAGTATAAAAATTCCTCTCTAAAATGTATGTGGAAGGGAGGTTTGTACCAATGAAGACCATCTGGTATTGTTTGAGTACCAGTGGAAAGGTTGCTCTATTTTTATTAAAAAGAATTATTTTACTTCCTCAATTTTATGAATAGTTCAAACTAATCTAAACCTTTCCTTTTCTCTTCAAATTTTCATTATTCTTGGATATCTAGTGTGAATAACAAGAATATAATTTTATTTCATGATTAATGCTACTCTACTTCAAACTTTCCCTCAACTTAATGCTAGTTATTCCAGAAACAATGATGATACCTAGCTCGTTAGAGTAATCTAGCATTTTATGGCAATAGAACCCACCACTTTATAACTTAAAAGCCTTATTTTAGCATATTTTTAAGGATGAAAACTTTAAAAACGATAAATGTTACACTTTTGTTAACAACTTGAAAATAATCCAGTTAAGAAACTCTGTGCTTTTTAATTTGTTTTGTATTTCCTTCATCGGATTTCAAGTTCTCACTGGAAAAACCTTCATCGAAGTAGGTCAGACTAGCTCCAGAAGGAAGTACTACATTAGTATAATTGGGTAGTTCTCCTTTGTGATTTAGAAGGGGGGGGCAATAGAAAGTCGTGCAATTTTGTGAGGTTGGAAACATTGTTTAACTTGCTGCTATTTTGGGACATTTCTGCCTTATTTTGTGCAAGTCATGTGGCCATATAGCTAGATGGAAGCCTTGTTCTGTGTAGTGCTTCCATCACAAAATGGGAGAGTTCACAACTCCTCTGGAGGTGGGATTTATTACCCTCCAGTCCTGAGATCCCACCCCCATCATTTACAATGTAATTTGTCTTTCGCCCTCTGGTGGAAGAAATGTGGTCGTGTCCTAAAATGGAAGCTGTAATCTTTTGAAAATTGAAGGGAAACTGGGTAGCTAGATTATAGAAAATCCATTTTTTTTCCCCCAGGCTGTTCAACTTCAACAGAAGTAATCTATCTGTGGGTGTTAATAAATTGTAGTCAGCCAGGATTTAACACTGATATGTATTGTGTAGATTTAGATTCCTTTAATGTTTGCCTAACTTGTTCTCTGCACCAGAATTTCAGCATTCTGGAGGTGATGGGAATGTGAACATTTCCATAAAGTACAAAAGCAGATGGACTGTTCAGTAACTGTTATGACCAGGGCTTGACAATGTACTTCAGTGTTTTCCTGTAATTCTGATTTCTGGAGAAACAGTAAGCTTAATTGTTTTAGGAATAGCATTAGGTGCATGATATTTATACTCTTGTAAGTGTGAAGTTTGGGTAGACAATTGAATTGGCTAGCCCCGTATTTTTTCAGTAAATTTCTCTAGGATACGTTTATTTTGATTAGTGGGCTAAAGCTGTTTTATCTTTATGCCCTTGTTGTTTCTGGCATAAATTCTTGGTCAGGGTAACGCTCAAACTGCTAAATGAGTATTTTTCAGTGGAGTCTTGTAAGTTGGGAACAGTGCTCTTAAATCTCCTTGGCTGAGTTGCCATCCATTGAATTACATGGCTGAGATAGGATCAAAGTCATTTTTTACACCTAAAAAAAGTTAAGTTTTTATTTTTTAAAAAAGAGACTCACTCCAGAGAGTATTTTCAGTCACTGAAGGAGAAGGTCACTTGTATTTTTCATTTTTATAAATTATTAGCATTGACGCATTTGGAACAATTTTAGAGAAAAAGAAATTCATGTTTCTTACTATGAGAAATTATAGCTCTTGCTAAAACATTCTAATGATTTGTGTTTTTAATCAGTGTATTGTTATTATGGTTAATCCACCTACTATCTTGGAGAAGCAGGTTAAAATTATTAGCCCTGGTTTACAGATTAGGGAATAGAGACTCAGTCAGGTTAAGTGGGGCCACAAGCATCCCATAGTAAGTCACTGACACAGGGAGGATTAATCTGATATTCGTGTGTTTGATTCAGTCCAAAATGTCTTTGATTTTACTTGTAATGAATCACACTATTGTACCCTCAGTTCATATTTGGAAAGGAAGCACTGACATTTGACCATCTTTCTTTTCTCTCTTCAGTGACCATTGAAGATAAACTTTTGTGGTTGTTGAAAGACTACAGCTTCTCTTAATCCTTTGTAAGATATGCATATATTACCCCTTTAACCAACTTTCACTTTCATGTTAATGTTAAAGATCTTAGACAAGTCTGGAAATTAAATTAAAATTTAACCCATAGGTATATTTTAATTGCTAGTCACTTCATTTCTATGCATATGGAAACAATGAACCAACTAACCAACCAAGCAATATTGAGCATCGCCACAGACTAAAATTGACTTGTGCTGGATGATTTTTGGCCCTAGGCTTTCCCAGGTAACTGTTGTGATACCTTTCTCTCAGGTAAGATACTGACTTACACCAGAGGCAAATTCTGGGTGATAGCCCAGCCTTCTTCCATTGGTACTGGGTGACTTAACTAAGATAGGATCATGTTATAAAATCTTGGGGTTGGAGGGCTTAAAAGTCATTAGTTCTTATATCATATAGCTACTCCCCCCCACCCCCGCTCTGGAGGCACAGCTTATCACTCAGATAAAATTTGTTCCACTTGACCCTTCACACCTCAAGCTCCAGCCATCTGGGAGAAGAGCCTCGAGGATGCTACGCTCTTTCCTCTCACTGCTGGCTTCTGTACATGAGTCTCTTCATGGAGTCACTTCCCTGCTCTCATTTCCTCACTCTCTGTCCTTTGTCCCAGGCTTACTCCTTAACTCTCAACTCCCATTCAGGGCTCAAATATCAGCCTGAGTGCCACCTCTTGAGGTGTTTTTCCACCATCTAGCCTAGACCAAGTCCCTTGCCGTATGAGTTCCCATAGCAAACATGCTTTCTTGTTGGTGAAATTCACTACGCTTCACCCTGCTTGCTGCTGGATAGTAAATTCCATGGAAGCCAGGATCTTGTTTTTCTCATTTCCTACCAACTGACAAATTCTTAGCACAGTTCCTGAGACATAGTAGATGCTCAACATGTACTATTTGGTTGGTGGGTTGGTTGATTGTCTCTAGCCATAGAGGAGTGAAAAAACTAGCAATTAATATACACTTTGGTGACACTTCCAAATAGAAAAAGAATGAGAACCTCTCCAGCATCCTGAGAGAGAGGTTGAAGGAAACATAAAACTATTACAGAAATGAAGACAAAAGCAGAGATTATGATTTTAGTAACAGACAAAATAAAATTTCGGTCAAATACTATTACATGAAGTAAAGCTAGTTCTTTTTAATGCTAAAAGTTGGAATTCACAAGGGACATTAATTATAAATAATAATTGCATTAAGTAATAGAAATGTTTTCATTTAGTGAAAAATTGTGACCATGTTATGGGACACAAACTGGAGGAATACCATCATAATGCAAGGAAAAGAATAAAGAGAGAAACATGGTAAAAGATAAAACAAGTAGGAAATTCAAGCTATTTTTATTATGTATTCTGAATACATAATAAGTATTCTTGAAGAATAATTCAGAAAAATTAATATGGAGCAAATAAAGAAATAGCAGAAGAAACTTGTGAACTAGAAGATCTGAGCTTGGGAATAAAGTTTCATCATAATCTATGTGTAGTTAAGGAAAAGAAAGCTATATTTGAATTTATTCCAGTAAAAATCAATTTTCTTCACATAGCTAAGCACATAAACTGAAGGAATAAAAATGAGTTTGGCATCACATTTTTTTCCCTCCAAACACCAAATATCATGTGATGATATTTATTTTGGGGCTAAAAGTGTGGCTTCAGAATGGTGTCTCTCCAAGTTGGAGTTCAGGGATAATGGCGGCTGGAAGACTTTCTCTGATAGGCAAAGTTTCAGAACATATGGCACATTGGAGAAATTCTACTAGTAAAAACATTTGTACTTCTCCTAAGAAAAATCATTTTCTTATTTTACATTCACCATGAATTATACAGTCATAGTGGTTTTTCTTTTTATGTTGATTGTAAGAATATTAAGAGTCAAATATCTTTGAGGCCCACTGATAAGGCCTTAGTGATAAGGTAAAAACTGCTAGTTGTTCATTATATCAGTTTTTCTCTTCACTTCTTATGCAGTGATAGAACTTTTACCTGAGTACATGACTGCCTCCATAAAAGTTATGCATCCCAATCTTCCTTGCCTTGTGTGGCCATGTGAATACATTCCAGCCACTGCGATAGAGTGAAACTGAGGTGTGCAATTGGAATGCAGGTGCAGTGAGGCGTCAGCCATCTTGAACTATATGAATGTGGACAATGTGTGAGAGGCAGCAAAACCACGAGATAGCTTAGGCTTCTGAAGATTATGTAGAGCAGACCCACCTTACCTGGCTTCTGGAATTTTATGTGACAGAGAAATTATTTTCTATCTTATAAATCCATTGCTATTTTATTTTCTGACACATTAATTTTAATACAGATAAAAAGCATGTATACAATCCATTTAAATGTCTCAGGGCTAGTTTCAATTCATATCTGCATCATTGTTTTTCTTCCTCTGTTTTGTTTTTAATATTTCACCTTATTTTTTGTGGCCCTGTATACTTCCTTAAATATTTCAAATCTATATAAAAATGCTCACTACCTAGGTATACTTCCTAATAAAGTTACTTGAAAACATTGTAGATAACCAAGAGAGGAATCAAAATTTAGATTCAGAAGTGGGGAGTTAGTATATTAGGATAGGATCAGTGTTGAATATAGAAATAGAATAAATAACAATTGTAAATATATCTTTTTTAGATTATCTTTTTCTTCCACTTCCCCTCCCCTTCTTGGGCATGGGACAAATGAGGTTAAGGCAAGAGAAGAAGGATTTGCTAGTACAACTCAAGACTGCCCTGTGCCCGGCCTTGTCACGCAAAGAATAAAACACAGGCTTGGCCTTCAAACATCTACTTGTAGGGAAGAGAAGAGTGCTCCCATAAAAATCCTTCACTTTCAGAAACTCATGACCTTGAAGCCCAGCTTGGATCACATCATCTTCAATTCCTAGAGAAACCTATAAACTAGCTAAGAATTTTTGTGTTTAAAACATTTTTGGGGGGGTGCCTGGGTGGCTCAGTCATTAAGCGTCTGCTTCGGCTCAGGTCATGATCCCAGGGTCCTGGGACTGAGTCCCGCATTGGGCTCCCTGCTCAGTGCAGAGTCTGCTTGTTTCTCTCTTCCTCTGCCCCTCCCCCTGCTTGCACGCTCACTCTCTCTCAAATAAGTAAATAAATCTTAGAAAAAAAAAACAAATAGATTAGGTATTGACAGGGAGATAAAAGTGAATAAAACAGCGGCGCCTGGGTGGCTCAGTCATTAAGCGTCTGCTTAGACTCAGGTCATGATCCCAGGGTCCTGGGATCGAGCCCCGCATCAGGCTCCCTGCTCTGTGGGAAGCCTGCTTCTCCCTCTCCCACTCCCCCTGCTTGTGTTCCCTCTCTCGGTGTGTCTCTCTCTGTCAAATAAATAAAAAATCTTCAAAGAAAAAAACAACAAAAAACATTTTTTTGGCATAACATATCCCTGTGAAAACACTTCAATCATATGAAACAAAGACCAGGTTTTAAAATCAGATCCTGGACAGTGTAAACAAAAATTTAAATCATGCTTTTTTCATACTCCCAAGCAGAATCTTTCCTTTTTCTTTCTCAACAGTCCACTATCGTATTTTTTTTAGAAGCAATTAACCCCAAACCTCAAAATCCTTTCTCTAGAAGTTGCTGCTAAAAAACTGCCCCTCTGTATCCCATGTCCAAGAAAGATGTACAAATGAAATGCTTCATTGTCCACTCTGTCTGATATTAATATTATCTCTATACATTCTTTGTTTGCATTTGCTTGATTTGCCTTCCTGTCTGTTTATTTTAATTTTGTAATTTTGTTCTAAAGAGGTTGGCCTTGGCTTTTTATTTTGAGAAATGCTGTCTTTTAATTGAATTAACCGCTTAAGACTAATAGCCAACATCACATTTAAAATGGGAAAATATGAGTGACTGTCCTAAAATCAGAAATAAAAAGGACTCTAAAATCGCCATTATTATTTGACCATATTCTTGAGTTTTGGGGCTATGCAATGAATTACAAAATAGAAATAAGAGACAGAAATACTTGAAAATAAAAGATTAACATATCATCATATCCAGATGATAAGATTTTTTGGTCAGAAAAAGCCTAAGAGAACCAGTTGAAACTATTATGACTAGTAAATAATTCCAGTTAACTAGTTAGAAATAAGATAGGAAAATAATGGAAAGTTAATAGATTTCATATAAACCAGTAATAACTAATTGAAATACAATAGGTAAAAATACAGTAAAGTTTCCACTAAGAACAGCCATATCCATCATATAAAAAAAACTTTTTGAGAGCCTCCTATGGACCACATTGAGCTATAATGTCCCTGCCTTTGGGGGCTTAAATTCTAGTGGGCAAGACTAAAATGCACACCTGCAATCACAATAGGATGCGTTCAGTGCTAGGACAGAGGTAACCTGCAGGATGAAGATGCTCTGGCTGGATTCTAAAGGAAAAGTATGAATTTGGTGAGTTTTAATAGGGAAATGTTGTTCAGGTATAGAGAGTGATGATGGGTAATAGTGTCGAGGTGTGGAAGGGCAGGTCATTCATTCCACAAAGCAGGGTCCTAGGGTGCAGGGGGGACTGCGTGATGAAGGCATGAGACAATGTGTGGTCAGTTCACTAAAGGCTCTATAGGCTGTGTTGAAGGCTATAGGGAAATCCCACCTGTGACCCTTAGAATCTCCTCTCACCTTCTTTAAGCATTTTGAGGGTGGCAGTCACTTGGATGATTTTCTTTCAGGTTCTGTCATTCTGTTCTGAAGATGTTTGGTGTGAGGCTGGTTGTAGAGTCTCCCCTGCTTGTTGACTCTGCGTGTATAACCAGAGTAATGTATTTGAAGTACCCCTGATTGACTGGCGTGCAGAGCAGGGGGTTTCTCCTGCATCAAACTCCTTCTCAGAAATGGTTACCTATTGATAAGAGCCTAACCATGAGCCTTGGGCCCTGAAGCAATGTCTCAAGATGGTCTTTATAGTCAAGGAAGTAACCCATTGTGGTGGATTTGATATCACCTGAAGTCCACCAAAAACCTAGAAGAGGACTTTATGCAGACCATGTGGTCCCACTAGGGTAAGTGGACCGTAAGTATGTGGATCTGCCAGATGGCTACACTCTAGAGAAATGCATGTATAGAGGGTTTTTGATTAAAGGGGTTCTGTTGAGGTCTGACACTGTGTTTTCACAAAGCTTAGTGAGGTCTGTTGAGCAACTGGTGTAGTTCATTGCTTCTGCCAGTTGAAGATAATGAGATTCGGGGTGGGTAAGAGATCATGAGTTTATGTGCATGGTTCTCCTGTGGTCAGATATGCCATTAAAGGTCTTGTGGGAGAGTAAAATGGGAGATTACCCATTTTACTTGGCATTGAATGAGCCACTTGATAATAATATTAACAATAGCAGGTAACACTTATAGACACTTAATATTACTCAGGGCCCTATTCTAAGTACTTTCCTTGAATCTTCACACCCCTATGAAATAGATATAGATTGTTATTGCCATTCTACTCAACGAGTCGATTTAGGCTGGGGAGATAATGTCTTGCTCATGATTATACAGGTAAGCCTTCATGGGAGTGTGTTTCAAATCCATGCCTGTCCAATTCCTAACTGCATCTTCTTAATTAGAAAGCTCTACTGCCTCAGGGGGTATTGGAATTTTGAGAAGTGGAATTTTGAGTTTGAATGGTTGGTCCCGTTGCTGTTCTACAGAACTTGAACACAACTTTGTTGACTAGAAATTTTTTCTCTACCCAAGAAATCTTGTTTTTGTCTACTTTTTAATAAAAAAAAAAACCCATACACATGGAGGCGCTGGGATAAGATAGAACTTGATGATTATTTTGGATACATTTGTCTCCATTCTAAATGGCTTACGGCAATTGGTCTGGGATAGAAATGTGGAGTGCGAAGTACAGGATAAGCAAGGAGTACAGATGTGCAAGGATTTAAGATGCAGACGAGGCATGGCTGGCAAGGGTCACAAAGGGGAGCTCATGGGAGAGCTCACAGCCTGTCTCAGAAACAAGAGCATGTATTCCTGTGAGCAGACATTCTCCCTGTGAAACCCATGTCCATGAAGCCCTGCTTGAATCTTGCCGTTTTTAACAGGTAGAAGGAATCAAAGAATGCACTTGTTCAATAGAACCTCAGTGGTATCTGAAGCTCTAAAAACCTGTGAACAAAGTGTTGGAACACTATAATCTTGGGCAAGAGTTGAACTTAGAAGCTGGTGAATGCAGTAAAGTAATATACGAGGTACAGAAGTATGACTTTGTAGATTACTGAGCAGTTTGGCAATTTTACCCAGTGCACACTTTTATTAGGTCATCTGTGTCTGTTGTAGTTTTTGCCTTGTCATGACTGGAAGCCTGCTGGTGTCTTTATCAGGATGAGCCCTAAAAATGTAGGGAGACTATTTTACAATATATCACCTCTTTATTTTAGGCACGATACTGTTTTGGGCACAGTGTCTTGCTAACATTCAAATGTTCATCTTTTGAAATAAAATAATAAACAAAAGTAAGTTTGGTTATCAGTAAGGGAAAGTGAATGCCACTTTATTGTACTTGGCATTAATAAAAACCAAAGTATTGTATTAAAAAGAGCTACTGCATCAATACTATTTCTTTGCCTATCTTAAGTGGAATTGTAAAATCATTTTGATATATATATACATATGTATATATTTTCTAAAGGGTAATACTTTAAACATACTACTTGGTAGGGATAAGCTAAACTTATCGTGTCCTGTGTTTTTATGATCTGAAAAACATGTTTTGGGCTCTGCAGGCAGATATCCTGATAATAACAGCCCATGCTTTTTGAGCTATGACAAGAATACACATTGGTTGGAATAGTTGGAAACGATGGTGGTTTAACTCCCACTATTAAGTTTAAGACGTCGTCCAGGGTTAGATCTCACTCCTAATGGTGGCAGTATCTCACATTTACAAGGCACTTTCATCATAAAGGGTCCCAGAGTGCCTTCCGAGCATATGTCTCCAGGAATGGATTTGTGTTGTAGCCATTTCTTAAGAAAGCAACAACACCCGTAAGGTCACCGCAGTGTGGTACCCACCAAGGACAAGGGTGATGATAACAGTCAATCAGACCAGATGTTAATTTTAAAGCAACATAATCTATTTGCCCAATTTGACTGGCACACCAATATTAATGTCCTTCAAAAGGTTTCAGCAAGCCTGTGATGATTTTGAAGTCAGTGCTTGACTTTTATACGGCCACTGATGGAACACTGTCTCTTAATGTCTTGCCAACTTAGTATTTTTATTTTCAGAAGTAATAGTTCTCTCCTCTGGCTTAATAAAAATAGATGTTATATGTCCCCTGTAGTGCCCATATGTTCTCTGGAAATTTCTAATGCCTCTATTGCCTTTGTTTATGTTTGTGTGGTTTTCCTCATTAGGAAATAATTGACACGTCTGGGAAGGATCCCACAGAGATTTTTTAATTCCTCCCAGATATCTGCTTTTGTGAAGGCAAATGCAAATTAAAAATAAGAGGCTTAATTCTCCCTGTTGAAAATAAAGGAAGAGACTCTTCTCCCTTTTCTTAGAGGGCTTGTTTTAGAAAACTTGTAATTTTAAGTTCCTTTTCTGTCTCTTTGAAATGCATGTAAACCTTCTTAAAAGCTAAGTAAGTCTCCTATCACTTTTATGACCCAAGACCGTCTTAAGGATTTGGGAATCAATTCTTGTAAATATAATCATCAAGGAAAATAGCACCCCATCTCCCAGTTTCTACGGGAGGGTAGAGGCTCACTCCGGAGGCTGCCTGCCTACAAAATTACCTCCCCTCATAAAAATACGAGAAATTTATTCTTCCTTTGGATAAAGCCTTCTAGCTAACACAAATGGTCACCTCAATTACCAGGTGAAGCTAGGATGAACTCTAGCTTGTGACAAAGGGTGCTCTCAAGTCTTCTTACTTGACTAGTTGTTTAGTTTGAGAACATGTATGTAATGAGTTGTATCTAGTTGCCTATATAAAAAGGTGAGATTTTTCTTTGTCTTTGTCATCTTTTAGCAAATTACCAGTGATGCACATCTTTTTCTGGGTTAATGCTTGTTTAGTAATCAAAGTGTTTTCTTTCTTTTCTACCTTTGTGGAGAGGTATTTTTTTAGGTTGGCAGGAGGTTTTGTTTTCAGTTCTATTTCCCCAGCATCTTCTTCTGTGTTAGTTGCCATTGGGTGATTAGTAAATTTTTACTAAAATAGCCTAGGCACCGTTGTTCACCTCACCTGGGTGATGAAAAATTAGAACAGCAAACCTGTGCTGAGGACTCCTGATGAGCTAGGCATGGCGCAATGGGCTTTAATATATTTTTCTTCTAATCCTCTGAGGAAACCTGAAGAGAGGTCAGTTTAATTTTCTTGTCCATGTTAAAAGATAAAAGAGGTAACTATTTAAACAATAGTATGTTAGTTATCATTATGTGCAACTTAACAGTTTTATAATATACCATGTAGGGCTAATGTCAGTACTTCCTAAATTTTTCTTCTGAGAACATTTGATTGAGCCTTTGACTTTTTCTCCTGTCATCTGCCTCCAAGCTTTCACACCTGCTCAGAACTCTTCATTCCTGCCCCTCTTCTTTATTGTTCTTGGGGGAAGTCTGCCTAGATGGAGGAAGTAGGAGCAGAAGCTACATACCCATAGGCTCTACCATTGCTTGATGGCAACTTAATATGTTTTGGCATTAAACTAAAGGGAGGTGAAAGGCTACCTAAGGGAGATTCCTGTTGCTTGTATTTCATCAGCAATTGGCCAGAGTAAGCATACCTCTTTTTTTTAAAAAATATTTTATTTATTTATTTATTTATTTATTTATTTATTTATTTATTTATTTATGAGAGAGAGAGAGAGAGAGAGAGAGAGAGAGTGACAGCAGGCATGCATGCAGGAGTGGGGTGGCAGAGAGAGCAGCAGACTCCCCGCTGAGCAGGGAGCCCCACACAGGGCTGGATCCCAGGACCCTGAGATCATGACCTGCGCCCAAGTCAGACACTTAACCAAGTCATCCAGGTGCCCCAGAATGCCTCTTTTTGTTTAACTTTTTTTTCTTTTGCCATATTAAGATTCTTACTTAAACTTATTTTTCAAAATATTTTTTTCAATAGCTTTCAGACTCCCATTTTTCGTTAGCATTTACTGGAATTAAATATAATAATCTCTACCATATAGTCAGCATGGGGCACACGGAAGGGGCTCAATGATCATTCGCTATTATTAGATATTATAGGCCAAACAACAGGGAGGCGGTGGTAGGGAGGCAAAATGGAGAGGCATACGGTGTGAGCTTGAATGCTGCTAGTGTTATTATATGGCTTTTATGTGAACTTAAGAAAATTCTATAATCCTTCTCTGAGTCTACCCCTCATTTCCTGGGTGGGGATAAAGCCAGATGATATATTAAAATCTAAAACAGTTTTGAGGGAAAAGTCAGAAGGTAGAATGGAAGAGTGGAGGTCCTGAAGGGGGCTTCGGTGGGCTCTCCCTCGGCATTTGGGATAAGTCCGAGGTACAGGGGCCCAGGGAAGTATGATTCAAGTTTCCTCCAGAGCCACTTCCACGGACTCATGCAGAGGTTCTCCATAACCAACGTCCAAGAGGCACTTAATATTGTACCTCAGCACTGGTCCACAAGCGAACTTCATCAGAAGGGTGCAAACATTCAGTTCTAGAAGAGTAAGTCCCAGGAATCCGATGGACAGCATGGTGACTGTAGTTAGCAATACTATACTGTGTACTTGAGAGTTGCTAAGAGATCTTAAATGTTCTACACACACGCAAACACAGTAACTGTGTAAGGTAATAGATTTGTTAATTGCCTTTATAGTGCTAATCAGTTCTCAGTGTATAGGTATATCAAATTATTACATTGTATACCTTAAATATACACAGTGTTATATGTCATGTATATTTTTCCCAATGCTATATTTTTCCCAATAAAGCTGGGAAAAATACTACCTGGAGGGAGGTGCCACGCCAGTGGAATCAGAATCAGCAAGGCTGGGGCTTGGATATTTGCATTTGAAAACTGTCCAGGTGATTCTTATGTACATTGTATTTGATAATCACTTTTTTTTTCAGTTGAAGAAGGCAGCTAAGGTGAGCCAGCTGTCCGTATTAATCCCAGTCTGATTTCCTTCTGCTGTTCAGTATACCTTTTCTTGCCAGTAATTGGCATTTGTATTTTAAAAATGTGGACTAATTCTAAAATTAGCTCATGGTAATTTAACACTTGTGCTGCTAAAAATCATATAGGACTCATTGTTAGATCAAAAGTCTATCTTACCTTTGGATTATACACTCCTTTCTGTTAGCCTGCAGATTGGAACATTGCTCATCTGGTGAGCTCTCCACCCGGCCTTGCACCAGGACAGGCTCCAGCAGCCAGCCCTCTGGGGAAGCTGGATGAGCGCCCAGGAGGCCACCTCCCGTATTCACTGCTGTGTTATCACCCTGACCAGGCACTCCCCACCCTGTCCGCTGGTTTCAGGTGTGGAACAGGAAACTGCATTTCTGAAATCTGCCCTTCCAAGTCTATTTGTTGCTCTGCGGTAGCAGAGGCTCAATGTTAAAAAAGGAATTTTCTCGGTGAACCAAGCAGAGAATTTTTCATTTTATCCATCAGTTGCCTCCAAAGGCAGCAGCTTCTCACAATCCTTCCCTAATTTTTAACACAAAAGATGGAGCTTGGGAAGTGTGTGGGTATTGATGCCATGGTTAGAGAGTTCAATACACTGAACAGAGGCAGAGAGATTTCATTTTCCAAAGGACGGCAGAAAACAGCCCTGACCGAACAGCCATACTTGTTTGGTGGCAAATAAAGAGTCTGCCTAGTTCCTGAGGTGACTTCAACAGGGCGAAGCTGGAGAAGACATTGACATGGTCTGCGTGTGTTTTGACACTCTGAGAAAACGTTATTCCACAAAGTAAGTTTATTTCTGACGTCAGTTGTTTTGCTCAGGATCATTCCTTTGCTCCATGCTTGAAGACAGATGAACACAACTGGGGACAGTAATAAGAATTACCACCCTCTTTGGAATTACTGTATTGTGCCAGGGGCTGAACACAGAGCAATATGACATAGCGTGGTGGTGATTCTGGCTGTACCTACCTCATGGGGTTGTTTTAAACGTGGAATGGGGTAATGCAGGTGAGATACTTAACGTAGTACCTGACACAAAGGAAGTGCTTGATAAAAGCTAGTTATTATTGATTTTATTATTGATGCTTTGAGAGGCAGTCTAGTGGAGTCCATGTTAAGGGCCACAAGCTCTGACCTCAGACTGCCTGGGCTTAAATCCTGCTCTGTGGCTGTGGGCGAGTGAGCATCTCTGGGTCTCAGTTTCCTCATCTGCAAAATGGGAATAATAATATTGTCTACACTGTGTGGATTAAATATATTTCAATGTGTTTAAAACAATGCCTGGCATATAATACAACATAAATGGTTGTAATTTTTAAAATGCTTTACATGCTTTATTGTCAATCCCCAGAAAAAGAGGTGGGTATTATCTACATTTTGTAAGGGAGGACAGAGTGACTTGCCCAGACCCATGGCTTCCAAGTGCTAGAACCACAACTTAAACTACAGTCTTCCTGCTTCCAAAGCTCATCTTCTTCCCATAGCAGGGCTGTCATTCTAGGAAACAATATATTTTTAGTGTCCATTAGTGTTTTTTCTTTCATTTCACATTTGATTTCTTTGACTTCTCAGCCTAAAAAATTATTGTGTTACCTTCATTAGAGAGGTTTTGTCCTTAACATCTTTACTTGATCTGTTTGAGGCGGAGTCTGAGTTTTTATAACTATTGTTGTATTATTACTATTTTTAGAACTTGGTTGTATTGGTTCCTAAAGACAAAAATTAAAATTTTTACTTTTGAGGGGGCAGATTGAAAATTAATGAAGTAAGTTTAATGATATTTTTCTTATTTTCATAATTTTACTTTTTATAAGCATATTTTATGACAATTGTACATTATTTACTTATTTATTTATTTAAAAGATTTTATTTATTTGACAGAGAGAGACACAGCAAGAGAGGGAACACAAGCAGGGGGAGTGGGAGAGGGAGAAGCAGGCTCCCCGCTGAGCAGGGAGCCCAATGAGGGGCTCGATTCCAGGACCCTGGGATCATGACCTGATCCGAAGGCAAACACTTAACCATCTGAGCCACCCAGGTGCCCCAGTGTGTATTTTGAAAGCTAAATTTTCCCTATTCAGTTACTGTGGAAGAAGTAGGTGTTGATGAATTTGTAGCTGATGTTTGGAACATTGTTGCTTTATTACAAAGCCTCTGGGTTTCTCTGCTTTTGGGTGAGCCCTGGTGATATAGCTGTGTTAATGGAATGAACTGCTCTGACTCTGCTAATGAGCAAAGTAAATTTCAGTGATAGATCAATTAAAAGATGTATTGATTTGTTGTGAATTTTACTTTAGTCTTTCCCCCCAATATTAAGAAATTGATTCTAAAATACATAGGTTATCAAAATTTTACTTTCCACTTTCCAAAGATTTTTATTTCCATCCCCTACCATCCCTGTCCTAGGCTGTATTTGGCCTTCTAACTTAAAATTCCTACATAAGCTATTTTACTTGCAGAATTGGAGACAAGATACCCATATTTTTTTCTATGTCTACTGCCCATCTTTTTTTTTTGAGACTAAAATTCAGCCTCATTTATCACTCATAAACGCAGTTTGAATAAAAGGGACATACAGTATAAATGCCAACAATGTGTCTTTTGCTACATCTATAATAAAGCTGTTGTTAATGGTTCCATCATCTATCATCTATCTATCTATCTATCTATCTATCTATCTATCTATCTATCTATCCAGCCTAAAAAAGATGCAAGAAATTTATAAGAAGTCATCTTTGTTTTTTTTTTCCTCAGAATTCTTTCTCATCATAAAGTCTTATAAGTGGTTGATACCGCTTAAAGCCAGTGAAACATCAGTGAAGGATGCTATATCAATGAATGTAGAGACAATGAAAATGAGGTGTCTAAATGAGGAATAAATTGGTTCATTTTGGTGGTGCATAAATTCTATCAGGCCATTTGGACACAGTTTAATACATGTTGTTTCATTGCATAGAATGGTTTCCCACTAGCTGGAGAGAGTACTGGCATCTCTGGGAAAAAAGAAAGACCTATAAGAGTAAGTTACAAAATGTGCAGACCAAATTAAGCCACCAATCCAAGAGGTAGTAAGATTTTGAGGAAGACTCAACAGGGAGTGGAGAGCAAGTTACTGCTGGTGAAATCTGGTGTAACTATCCTGGTTTGGCATCTCCAAATAACAAATTTAGTGGCTTAAGACAGCACACACTTATCATTTCAGTTTCTACGAGTTGGGAATCTGGGCAAGACTTAGCGGGATCCTCAGAAATAAGACAATCAAGGTGTTGGCTGGGGGCAGTGGGTCAGCTTCCAAACTCACTCAAGTTATTGACAAATCTCATTTCTTTGCAACAGGAAGACTCAGAGCCCTGACTTCTTTCTGGCTGGTCGTTGTCCGGAAGCCGTCCACAGCTCCTAGATGTTGCCCACAGTTCTTACCACACATCCCTCTTTGTAGGGCTTCTCACAACATGGCACTTTGTGTCTTCAAAGCCAGCAAAAGAGAAAGAAAGCACGTCTGTAAGAGCAAGTCTGTTAGCAAGATGTGGTTTTATATAACATAATCCCAGGAGTGATATCACATCATCTCTGCCACCGTCTGTTGATTAGAAGCAGTCACGGGAGGAGATCACATAAGCACAAGCAAATTGTGAGGCAGGAGCATGGGGCCACTGTAGAGCCTGTTTGCCACATTTAGTCAGGACATTTGAGTCATACAGAGAAATAGAAATCACCCCCATAGAGGGCATGAAAATGTCTGCAAGATAATGATCTCTCTGCAGTGTCACCTAGGCAGATTTTTGGTGGGCCCTTTTTGGGTGGTGGAGCAGACATTTATTCTTTAGCCTTTTTGTTTAAAATCTGAATTTGTTATTTTCAGTTGCTGGTTTATCTGTCGAAGTTTTGTTGGGTGAGGGAGTTGTAATGAACTAAAAACTGCCATAGATTGCTTCCATCTCTTTGAGATTTTTCTTAGAGTAAGGAGAACAGGTCTTCTTTTAAAGCTCTAGCAAAGGGACTTTGATATTCTCTACGGGCAGTGTAATCCTTACTCAGCTACTGTGAGCAACTCATGCACACTGATTTCCTCAGATGTATGCCCTGCCACACAGCCAACGTCTTGTACATGTACTGTATTTTGTATTCTTTTTGCTTAAAAAGTGATAATTCGTTGCAATCAAACGTACTAAATTCACTGACCCTAGGAACAAGGAGGTTTTTTACCGAAAGCTCTTTAGAACTGGTGTTGATTTATAGTCAAGATGATGATGATTTAGCCACTTAAGGATCTGAGAGTGGCTTATATTGCCCACTGAGGGGCTGGCTCATGGAATGCTGCTCTTAACTTTATTTTGATGGTTTTTCTCTTGTAACAATCTATTTTCTCCCCATTCTTATTTGCCCTATTCTCAGTCATTTATTCTCCAAATTGCTTTTGGGCACTCCTTAATGCTTGCGTTACTACATCTACAGACCTAATATGAATAGCACTCTCTGCCTTGAAAGCGAGCACTAATTGAATTTGCTTGCATTCAGTGATTTTAATGGGGCTCTGGAGTGTTGTTTAGTGACAACTTTTATATGGAAGACCCTGGAAAAATTAACATGTTACATTTAGTAAATTAGCAATTACTTAGCTCCATTATATCAAAAGCAGTCACCTATATTTATAAATATTACATTCATAAAGCATGGCTTGCAGACCAGGCTTCAGGGCTCCTTTTTTTCTGTGGGGCAACAACACGAAATTTAGTGAGTGAGTTCTTAGGTGAGAAAACCCTAAATTGTAGCAACTACTGATATGCATTTCACCTTTCTTCCTTTCTGATAGACCCTCCCAAAATGGTCTCAGTGAAAGCTGGTCTGTCTCCAGCTGTAAAATTAAACATCTCAGCTTGTCTTTGGGTCACATTCTTCTCACCAGAATGTTTAGGCAAAGGCAGTGGGATGTGAGATGAAGTCTGCATGTGGGCTTTGGGGCAAGTTTATTTTGCTGTTATAAAGAAGCACAAGAAGAAATAGTCCCTCTTTCTCTTTTTGAGGTTGTTGTGCTTACTTGTGACACCTGGAACTCTGGCAGCTCTCTTGAGGTCATGAGGGAAGCTGTCATGCTGAAGATGGCAGAGTAGAAAGAGAGAAAGAAAATGCATCTCGATTAGATCATTTAGCTTCTGAATTAGCTTATCCTGGAGATGCCCACTTTGGTATTTCTTAATATCTAAGCTAATATAATGTCCTTGTTATTTAAGTTAGCTCAATCGTTATTTCCTTCTTTCCTTCCTTCCTTCCTCCCTCCCTCCCTCCCTCCCCTCTCTCATTCCTTCAGTCACCTGCAACCGAAGGGATTGTGACTGATTCAGAAAGATATCTGGGAATCGGACTATAAAAGTAAGTATCTTATCAAATTTTCTACCTTCCTTCTGCCACCTAGGAGCTGGAAACTTCTACCCATCGCTTATTTTAGGTCAATTGTTGAAGGTCCTAAAACACTTCTTAATGTGGGAATAGGTTTAAGAGGCAAAGGGACAAACAAAACCATTGCCTATTATCTGCCAAGCAGTGTTCATCTACTAAATGGAATTAGAATCCAGCTCTTTAAAACACACACACACACAACCAAAAAACAAAACAAAACAAAACCCAAAAAATGTTCCACAGAGGTTTTTGAACTCTGGTATATGTTCTAACTTCAGCTGCTGAAGTTAGAGCCAGCAAGCCTGGGATCCTGACCCATTTCTGCTCTTGCTTACAGATCAGAGGCAGGTCACTTTCTAAACTCCTGGTCTTGGATTCCTGTCTAGAAAATGAAGAAAGCTACCTCAGTGTTTCCATACTTCCCTGATGATAAAAATTACTTTTTCAATAAGAGCCAGTGGTGGAAATGTAGGGTATAGTTTTTCTACTTACAAACTGTGTGATCCTGGGCATGTCAGCTAACCTCTTGGAATTTTGGAGTCCTTATTTCTAAAATGGGGATTATGCCTCATAACACTGTGATGAATATCAGCTATAACGTGTATGTGAAAATGCTTTGGAAAATAACAAAGTGCTATATTAATGTGAGGTGAGAGTGTACTGTGATGATTATCACCACAGACCATCTTTTGTAGCTCCTTGTAAAGCCTGTATTGTCTTTTCAGCTCATTTTGTTCCTATCCTTGGTCTACTCTAGCAGGGTCCCCAAGATGCTTTCAGGTGGTCCGCAAGGTCAAACCTATTTTCATAATGATACTAACGTGTTATTCACTATTTGTATGCATTCTCTCACAGCTGGAGTTTTCCAAAGGCTATATGATTTGTGATATCACAACAGATTGAATATATGGAAGCAAGTGTGACACTTCTAATAAGCCAGATTTGCAAAAATATAAAGCAGAGCCACTCTTCTCACTACATTTTTTAAAGAAAAATATAATTGTTTTTCATAAAATATGTCATTTATGTTAACATGTAATGGATTTATTTTAATTATTTTTAAAATGAATTAATATAATTTTCAAAATTTCTCAGTTTAATTTCCAACATGGCAAGTAAATACAGAACAAAACATATAGCAAGAGCTCATTAAAGTTTTCAGTAAAATTTAAGATTAAAAACGAATTCTGAGACCAACACATTTGAGGATACTACCTAGACTAAGTGGAATTTCTTTGACTGCTACACTGAGAGTTACTACCTAGTGGCCAGGTTCTGGCTTCCTTCTCTTTTTCTCTGACTTTCTTCCACTTTCTCCCTGAACACTTGTGACTTGGGTTGATCTCTGTTTTCTGGGTCTCACACTCATTCTTCTTTTTCTTCCTTGATGGGTCAGGAATCTTGGGTAAGTTCTCTTCTGGGCAACTTAACACGGAAGTAGCCTTCTGTTCTGTTTTGTTGTATTGTGCCCCAAACCCCAACTCCCTTCCTGTTGGCAAGATCCCATATTGTTGAATCTTGGAAGAAGACAGAGTTGCACCTCTCAGTTGAGGAGCTGAAGGGAGCAGATACTCCTTCTCCCCACTTGTGGTTGGTAAGATATGGCTGGTGATGTAGGCTTGAATACTGAATGCCCTGTCTGGGGGCTTTGACCCTGAACAGGTAATGGAAAGGATGGTCTAGGACTTATCTGAGGCACCATCAGTTGTCCCACTGCAATGGCGGCCAAGTGTGGTACCAGGGTAGCAGTGTCCCTTTGGTGATGGGGGTAGTGCTCGTGCATCCTGAGGCCTCGATGCCTTTGTTCCTGCCCATTTATGCGCTTTCTCTAGCTCTCCTGTCAGTTCTGCAAGTTATTTCCTTTTAATATATTCCTCTTCTGTCCAAGTTAGCCAAAGACCATTTCTATTTATAATCAATGATAGCCACCACTTGAATGGTGCTTCCTGTGTGCCAGCCGCTGTTGTAAGTACTTTGCATATATTAACTCATTTAATTGTCACAACAATGCTGTGAGAAAGATACTATTATAATCCTCTTTTTACTTACGGGGAAAATATGATACAGTGAGGTTTTAAATGATGTTCTCCAAATCACACGAAGAGTAAGTTGCCGTGCCGGGATGCTCACCCGGACAGACTGGCTCCAAGCCCAGCTTTTAAGCTCCCTGTACCACTTCTGACCAATGCACACATACATGACTGAGACAAGGATAGAAGTCTAGGCACGCAACAGGGGCTAGTGCCGCATGGAATCTGGGTCTTTCTGCAACTCTTACAACTACCGTCCTTTTGACACGCAGACATGTGCCTTAATTTGCATATAAAGTCAAATTAAAAAAATAGAAGAGTAATTAATGGTAGCCTATTATGGTATTTTAAAAAATATTTGCTTTTAATTTTCCTTTCTGTTATTTTATATGGATTATAATGAGAGTCTATTTAGGATCTCTGAAATAAGAGTGATAACAGCCACTCTATCTTTTAAATATATATACATACACACATGTACATATATACCAAATGCATTTAACATGCAGTTGCACTTAGTGCTTATGGCTTACTGGCAGTAGAAATGGAGAAATGACCAATGTGTAATGTGTTACCACTTCAGTGTGGGCTGTCTTATAACTCAGAATGATCTAGAGTCCCTTATATTTCCTCTACCTCCATTCCCACACTTCTCCACTCTCCAGGGGCTAAGCAAGCAAATATGGATGCTCTAGTTTATTTTATTTAAACCATACAAGCAGACAACCAGACACTGCACGTCAGACAGTGGAATTAATTAGAAGGAAGAAAAAAAGTCAAACATTAAATAGATTGCAGGGCATTAGCTTGGTTTCATACACTGCATTGTGTAATTACCAACCACATGGCTTCCCAGCAATTACATCATCATGAGCAGTGAAATTACATTTCAGTGATAATTGTAAAACCACAGCAGTGGCATTCCAGTATTAATAACTCTGAGCATGATTATAGAAAGCTAGTGCCTGTGGTTCAGTAAATGCTAGTACTTGGAATCGGAGTTAAATTTTCTTTTGCTATAGATCTAACATGTTACCTCTTTAACCTTCATCAGTATGTTCCTCATTCTCCAAAAATTTCATGATCCCCTTAAGACAAAGGCAAAAAGTGGTGCCACGGACCACTGACAGGTAACCGCTTGACTTCGAGAGCAGTGGAAGCGCGCAGGGAACCTGGTTTTGCAGTGTTCCGGAGAGACGATGGGGGTAATTGTGCCATAGTGAAGGCTGATCACTTGGTGAGGAGAAGGCAAGAGCAGTCATGAATTCCGACATGGTGGAAAGAGCTGTGTTTTGAATACAGGCAAAGCACTGAGTCAGCTGGCCAGTGTCCCCCCAACTCCAGTGAAGGTGACAGCACACCATGCCCTCTTTTGGAAGGCAGAGAGACACGACTTCCATTCATTGGAGTTTTTATTATTTTCCCCAGAATTATCGGCTGTTTGGCAGCCTCAGATTCATATTCTGAACCTCAGGAGTGGCCAAACTAAGGACTTCAGGCACAGTTTTGCTCCAGGGCTACTGAACCATGGGAGGATTCAGTTTAGATTCTTGTGTTTGGTCCAGTTTTACCAGAGGGCTGCTCTTTGATCAGCACTGTGGTCAAGGCTGTGTAATTCTGAGCCTTTCAAGTGCTGCTTGTAAAATGCCTAGCTCTGCTGGGAAAACTGGGTCAAGCATAGCTTATGTTCCTTACGGAGAGAATGTCATAGTTTTTTTTCCTTTCTGTCATGACTATGAAAAATCAGGAAAGGTGCTTGAAACAATATATATATTGCTATATAAAATACTATAATATACTATAATATAATATATTGCTAACACTTCTAGATAATGCAGATTAATCATATTTCTCTACTAGCCACAGAGCAATCAAATGTTCATTCTCTTTCTTACTGTACTTGACCACCACTCCCCGAATATACACACATCTCCCTTAAAGGTTCTCTCTACTTTACAGCTCTTGTTCTTCTTCTTTTTTTTTTTTTTTTATCTCTGACCCTGTGTTAGGTACATCCTAAGTATTTTAAGAGAGATGGGAGATGGATGTTGCCTACTCTGTCTTTTGCCCTCCTACTGCATTTTTGAAAAGTGCCTTGGGACTCCTGTGTGTCCTTCAAGTGTTTCTCCTGTTGACTTTTCAAGAAGTTGGGTCACCAGAATGTACCACGGTAGGTAAGAGGTCACTGAATTGGCTCCCTGGAGAATGAATCAGGGTGATAACTTGGACTGTCAACACCTATGGGACTGGGAATTGCTTTCAATTTGTCTTATGTAGCTTATTGATCTGAGCGTACCCTTTATACCAAGAGTACACTTTGCAACAGACACTCACATAAGACATACGCAGTGTTGAAATATAAGGGAAGAGATCAGATTAAGTTCAAACATCTTGAAATGGAACTGATGGAATTCCCAGAAGATCCAGATTAATGTAAGCCATAAAATGAAAAAAGGCTCATGACACAGGTTTATGAGAATTAATGTCTTAATTATAAGAATCCATGGGCCTTGCAACTTGACAGTAATGACAAAGTACTGCAACCCAAGTTGACCATGTGTGGGGACAATGGCTTGATCAGAGCCTTGGGTAAACTGGTGTGGTTGAACCTTAAAGCAGATGAATAAATGGAAAGGTAGAAGACATGGAATAATTCTCCAGCCTTGTCCGTGGCATGCCTTGATAGAGTTGCTGTCTGCTGGGTGTTGGAAGGATCAGAATGGTGGTTAATGATAAAAGACTTACTAGCAATTGGCAGTCCAACCTACCCAGCCTGAAATGAAATATGAAGTGACAAAGTATTCAGAAATAGAGATTCTGAGCACAAAGGAGAAAAATACAGGCAGTTTGTCCTGGCAGACATCAATGGGAGCTAGCAAAGAAAGTGCCATTCATTCAGTTAACAAATAGTGAGTACCTAAAAATAGGGCAAGCACTCTTCTAGACACTTAGGGTCTAAGGACGAACAGCATAGTGAAAATCCCTACCCTCATGGAGCTTACATTCAAGTAGGGAGACACAGATAGTGAACAATGTGAGTAAAATATTCAATAAGTTAGATAAGGATGATAAAAAAATAAAGCAGGCTAAGATGGCTTCAGGATCACTGGGGGTGGGGTTGTAATTGTAATAATTGTAATTGTAATAATAATTGTAATTGTAAATAGGGTGGTTATAGAACATGGCCCTAACCAAGAAGAACAGACAACACAGGATACTATGTATACTAAAGTATACTTACTTTTTGGTTTCCTGGCTTGAGGAGAAAGTGAAAAATATTCCACAATAAGTTCTCTACTTTCTGGCTTATTATGTAGAATGAAGATAATTTAGGAAATCATTTTTAAAATGCCAGGAAATTGAAGATTTTGAGGCTGGACAGGAGAATGAGAACCAGGACTAAGAAGGAGGGAAGAGACTGAGTCAGAGAAAAACCATGTGCCAGGAGTTTCAAATATGGTGTGATGTTTCCCAACAGCAGAGAGATCAGAATCTTCTGGAAGAGATGCATGTTTAGAATGTTGGACTTAACAGGTAAGGGAAGAGGATCTTTCCTCCTTTGCTCTCCATCCCCTCAGTGTGCTTGTCCCAGCAGCACCTCCAACTCAACCTCAGATGCATTAAAATAATGTCCAGATTAAAAGAGCCATCTGTGCTTTTCTTATCAGATTGGTCTCACTGCATCTGCAGTATTTTATCCAGTTCTGGGTGTTACATTTCAAGAAAGACAATGGCAGACTGGTATGTATTCAGAATAGCGTCATCACTACGATGAGAGGAATGGAAATCAGATCACAGGAGGGATAATTGAAAGAATTGGAGATGTTTAACCTCTCGAGTAGAGTTAGATGGCTGACCTATTAGCTGTGTTCAGGTATTTTAAAGTTTTTATTTATTTATTTATTTTTATTTATTTATTTATTTATTTTTATTTTTTTTTATTTTAAAGTTTTTGTGAGGTAAATGGTTTTAATTTGTCTTATATAACCTCAGAGAAGAAAACCAGGATCAGACAGTAAAGATTTCTGGGTTCTCAATTTCAACTGAATACCAGGAAGTAATCTAATAGCTAGATCTCTCAAAATTGGAACAAAGTATCTTAGGAGAGATTTTTGCTACCAGAGGTGGCATCTGGTCAGAGGTGGAATGGCCACTTGAGGGGCTGTTCTGGGGGTGGAGGGGGCAGTAACCTCTGCTGCAAGATGCAGCTTCAAACCCAGAGACGGGAGATGTGCTGGTGGCGTGGATCAAGGTGACTATTAAAGATGGAAGATCAGAGGGAGAGACGGCCTTCTCCTCCTCCTCTCAAGTTGTAAGGGTTGGATTTACTCTGTGTCTTGTCACAGCCACTGTGTAGGGCTGGTGCTCCTAACCTGCTGTGCAGCAGCATCACCTGGGCCTGGGCATAGGAGTTTTCAAGAAATATCAAGAAATTCCTCAGATGACTCTAACGAGCAGACACAGTTGAGAACTCTGGGTTAGGAAAGCCATCCCTGGTATTCAAAACCTTCTACAACCAAGTCTTATCCTGTTCTCACTTTCTCTTCCATTTTCACAGGAGGAAATCTTAGATGGCCACCAATTCTCTGTGTTTGCAATTTCCCAACTTCGGTTGGGTTTTTCTGTGCTTAGTCTGACCATGCCCCAACCTCTGCCAGGAACATGGTCCTCCTGCATCCTTGTCCTGCTCCCTGCTGGCTGTCCTACCCCAGCTGAGGGCACACGTCTCAAAATCCTCCCAATACATACGGTACCTGTGTGCATTCCCGCTATAACACATGGACAGGGACGATGACCAAGCATTTTTTTCCCCTCACGGTTACTAGCACAGACCCTCCAAAGTGGTAGATGGTAAATATTTTTGGAAAGCATCTGTAACAGTGGTTTTAAACTAGGGGAGTTTTATTCCCCCAGGGGACATTTGGCAATTTCTGGACACATTTTTGGTTGTCACAGCCAGGGTTGGGGGATGTTACTGGCCTCTAGTGACTAGAGTCCAGGGATGCTGCCAAATATCCTGCAATGCACAGGAGAGCCCTTAGAACAAAGCATCATCTGGCCCCAAATGTCATAGTGTCTACTTGAAAAAAAAACAACCTTGATCTAGAATAATCAATCTAGATCATATTGCCTACCCTGAAATTCTGGCCATAGGTTTAAGGACTAAAACCGGGATTTCCTATTGGAAATTTAGTTTCTTTTTTATATTATTAGGAAACTTAGGGACGTAAAGGAAGAGCAAAAAAAAATCACTTATAATTCTACCATCATAGCATCATCTGTTAGTCCTTTTCGTATATATTTGCTAAAATCATTTTTATAGGTAAATTTTATATATAATTTTAATGCAATATAAAGCTTTTTTTCACTTAAAGTTATGCTATAATAAACCATCATATTTATTTGTTGTATATTATCAGTTGGATATAACATAATTTGTATAATCACTTGTTATCTGTAGACGGTTTGATTGGTTTTATTTTTTCACCACAGTATCCTGAAAAGTCTTAAGATAAATTTCTTTAAAAAAATTTGATTTTCTTTTAAAAAAAATTTAAATTCAACTAATTAGCATATAATGTATTATTCGTTTCAGAGGTAGAATTCAGTGATTCATTAGTCTTATATAATACCCAGTGCTCATTACATCACGTGCCCTCCTTAATGTCCGTCATCCAGTTACTCCATCCTCTCTCCCCGCAGCAACCCTCAGTTTGTTTCCTATGATTGAGTCTCTTATGGTTTGTCTCCCTCTCTGATTTTGTCATGTTTTATTTTTTCCTCTCTTCCCCTATGATCCTGTTTTGTTTCTTAAATTCTACATATCAGTGAGATCATATGATAATTTTCTTTCTCTGATTCACTTATTTTGCTTAGCATAATATCATCTAGTTCCAACCATGTCGTTGCAAATGGCAAGATTTCATTTTTTGATGGCTGCGTAATATTCCATTTTATATATCCACAACATCTTCTTTATCTGTTCATCTGTTGATGGACGTCTGGGCTCTTTCCATAGTTTGGCTATTGTGGACATTGCTGCTATAAACATTGGGGTGCAGATCACTACATTTGTATCTTTGGGGTAAATACCCAGCAGTGCAATTGCTGGGTCATAGGGTAGCTCTATTTTCAACTTTTTGAGGAACCTCCATCTGTTTTCCAGAGTGGCTGCACCAGCTTGCATTCCCACCAACAGTATAAGAGGGTTCCCCTGTCTCCATACCCTTGCCAACATGTGTTCTTTCCTGACTTGTAATTTTAGCCATTCTGACTGGTGTGAGGTAGTATCTCATTGTGGTTTTGGTTTGTAGTTCCCTGATGCTGAGTGATGTTGAGCATTTTTTTCATCTGTCTGTTGGCCATTTGTATGTCTTCTTTGGAGAAATGTCTGTTCACGTCTTCTGCCCATTTGTTGATTGGGTTACTTGTTCTTTGGGTGTTGAGTTTGATAAGTTCTTTATAGATTTTGGATACTAGCCCTTTATCTGATTAAGACATTTGCAAATATCTTCTCCCATTCTGTTGGTTGTCTTTTGGTTTCGTAGACTGTTTCCTTTGCTGTGCAAAAGCTTTTTATCTTGATGAAGTCCCAATAGTTCATTTTTGCTTTGTTTTCCCTTGCCTTTGGAGATGTGTCTAGCAAGAAGTTGCTGTGGCTGAGGTCACAGAAGTTGCTGCCTGTATTCTCCTGTAGGATTTTGATGGATTCTTGTCTCACTGTCTAATTTTCCCAACACCATTTGTTGAAGAGACTGTCTTTTTTCCATTGGATATTTTTTCCTGTTTTGTTGAAGATTAGTTGGCCATAGAGTTTGAGGGTCCATTTCTGGGTTCTCTATTCTGTTCCATTGATCTATGTGTCTGTTTTTGTGGCAGTACCACACTGTCTTGATGATTACAGCTTTGTAACAGAGCTTGAAGTCCAGCATTGTGATGCCACCAGTTTTGGTTTTCTTTTTCAACATTATTCTGGCTATTTGGTGTCTTTTCTGGTTCCATACAAAATTTAGGATTATTTGTTCCAGCTCTGTGTTTTTCTGGTCTCCATTTCATTTATTTATGCCTTGATTTTGTTATTTCCTTTCTTCTGCTAACACTGAACTTAGTTTATTCTTTTTCTAGTTCCTTGAATTGTAAAATTTGATTGTTTAAGATCTTTGTTTTCTCTTAATATAGGCATTTATTGCTATAAACTTCCCTTTTAGAAAAAGGGAAAAAATTTATGGTATTTTGATGGAGATTGCATTGAATATATAGACTGCTCTAGGTAGCATAGACTTTTTAACAATATTTGTTCTTCCAATCCATGAGCATGGAATGTTTTTTCATTTCTTTGTGTCTTCCTCAATTTCTTTTATGAGTGTTTTATAGTTTTCTGAGTACAGATCCTTTGCCTTAAAATATATTTCTGATAATCACAAAACTTAAGCAATATAGGATCTTAGCAGTTCTAATCTATTGCATTTCCATATAAATTTTAGAATAATTTTATCATTTTCTTCCAAAAAAGCATGAGATTGGTTGATTAAAAAAAAACTACAATATTTGTTTTATTATCATTGGAACAAATATCAAATATTTGTTTTCCAGGTTTATTGAAATATAATTGAAATATAACATTGTGTAAGTTTAAGGTATACAATGGGCTGATTTGATGCACTTATATATTGCCAAATTATTACTATAGTAGTTTTAACTAACATCTCTATTATGTCAAAGAATTACCATTTCTTTTTTTGTGGCAAGAACATTTAAGATCTACTCTCTTAACTTTCAAATATATAATACAGTATTGTTACCAATTTTATTTCTTATTTTTAAGGTTTTATTGAAGTAAAATTAACATTATATTGTGTCAGGTGTACAACATGATGACTCAGTATTTGTATATACTGCAAAATGATCACCACAATAAGTATAGTCAATCACCATACATAGTTACAATTTTTTTCTTGCGATGTTAACTTTCAAGATTTACTCTCAGCAACTTTCAAATATGCATACAGTAATATTAATTATAATCACCATGCTGTACCTTACTTCTCCATGACTTATTTATTTTATAAGTGGAAATATATACCCCGCCCACCCCCCCTCCAGCAACCCTGTTTGTTCTCTATAATTAAGAGTCTGTTTTCTGGTTTGCCTCTCTTTCTGCCTCCGCCCTTTGTTCATCTGTTTTGTTTCTTAAATTCTACATATGTGTGAAATCATGTGGTATTTGTCTTTCTCTGACTTGTTTTGCTTAGCACAATACCCTCTAGTTCCATCCATGTCATTGCAAATGGGAAGATTTCATTCTTTTTGATGGCTGAGTAATTGTCCATCGTGTGTGTGTGTGTGTGTGTGTGTGTGTGTGTGTGTGTGTGTGTGTACATACATACCACATCTTCTTTAGGCATTCATCAGTTGATGGGCGTTTGAGCTCTTTCCATAATTTGGCTATTTTTGATAATGTTGCCATAAACACTGGGGTACATGTGTCCCTTTGAATCAGTATTTTTGTATCCTTTGGGTAAATACTTAGTCATGCAATTGATGGATCATAGGGTAGTTCTATTTTCCACTTTTTGAGGAAGCTCCATACTGTTTTCCAGAGTGGCTGCACCAGTTTGCATTCTCACCAACAGTGTAAGAGGGGTTCCCTTTCTCTGCATCCTCGCCAACACCTGTTGTTTCCTGTGTTGTTAATTTTAATTTGGGGGGTTTTTGATTAATGATTCAATCTCCTTACTCATTATTGATCTGTTCAGATTTTCTCTCTAATCATGATTGTCTCTTTTTTTTTTAAAAGATTTTATTTATTTATTTGAGAGAGAGAGAATGAGAGCCAGAGAGCATGAGAGGGAAGAGGGTCAGAGGGAGAAGCAGACTCCCTGCTGAGCAGGGAGCCCGATGTGGGACTCGATCCCGGGACTCCAGCATCATGACCTGAGCCGAAGGCAGTTGCTTAACCTACTGAGCCACCCAGGCGCCCATGATTCAGTCTTGATAAGTTGTATGTTTCTAGGAATTTTTCCATTTCTTCTGGGTTATCCAATTTGTTGCCATTTAGTTGTGCATAGGAACATCTTATTAGCTATATATTTCTGTGGTGCCATTTTAATGTCTCCTTTTTCATTTCTGATTTTATTTGAGTCTTTCTGTTTTTTTCTTAGGTAGTCTAGCTAAAGGTTTGCCAATTTTGTTTATTTTTTTCAAAAAATCATCTATTAGTTTCCTTGATCTTTTCTATTGTTTTTCTGGTCTCTATTTCATTTATTTATGCTTTGATCTTTGTTATTTCCTTTCTTCTGCTAACACTGAACTTAGTTTATTCTTTTTCTAGTTCCTTGAGTTGTAAAATTTGATTGTTTAAGATCTTTGTTTTCTCTTAATATAGGCATTTATTGCTATAAACTTCCCTTTTAGAACTGCTTTTGCCATATCCTGTAGGTGCTATTGTGTTGTATCTCCATTTTTATTTATTCAATAAATTTTTGATTTCCTTTTTGATTTCTTCTTTGACCCATTGACTGTTCAGGACTGTATTAATTTCTTCTTATTTGTAAAATTCACCACTTTCCTTTTTTACTAACTTCTAGTTTCATACCATTGTTGCCAGAAAAAATACTTGGTATGACTTCAATCTTCTTAAATTTGGTAAGACTCATTTGTGGCCTATCATATGACATATTTTGGAGAATGTTCCATGTGTGCTTGAGAAGAATGTGTATTATTCTGTTGTTGGTTGGGCTGTTCTGTATAAACACACCTCATTCTAACATGCTTCACTTTATTGTACTTTGCAGACATTGTGGTTTTTACAGATTGAAGGTTTGTGGCAACCCTGCATTGAGCAAGTCTATCAGTACCATTTTCCCAACAGCCTTTGTTCATGTCTCTGTGTCACATTTCAGTAATTATTTCAATATCTCAAGGTTTTCAGTATTATTATATTTGTGATGATCTGTGATTAGTGATTAGGACTCACTGAAAGCTCAGATGATGGTTAGCATTTTTTAGCAATAATGTATTTTTTAATTAAAGCAGGTACTTTTTTTTTAAGACATAACACTATTACTCAATAGATTACAGTATAATGTAAACATAACTTTTATAGGCACTGAGTAACCAAAAAAATCATTTGACTCACTTTTTGTGTTATTTGCTTTATTGTTGTGGTCTGGAACCAAATCCACAGTATCTCTGATGTATGCCTCTATATGTCTGTTAGGTCCATTTGATCTGAAGTACAGTTCAAGTCCCAATGTTTCCTTGTTGATTTTCTGTTGGGATAACTTAATCATTATTGAAGGTAGAATCCTCTATTATATTTTTTCTACTTCTCTCTTCAGATCTAGTAGTATTTGCTCTATAAATTTAGGTGCTCTGGTGTTGTGTGTGTATATATTTATAAATGTTACATCTTCTTGATGACTTGATATCTTCACCATAATATAATGACCTTCTTTGTCTCTTGTTACCATTTTTTGGCTTAAAGTCTATTTTGTCTTATATAAGTGTAGTTACCTCTGCTCTCTGTTGGTTTCTACTTTCATGGGATATCTTTTTCCATCTCTTCACTTTGAGTCTATGTGTGTCCTTTAGATTGAAGTATGTCTCTTGTACGCAGTGTATAGTTAAGTTTTATTTTTTTATCCATCCAGCACTCTATGCCTTTTGCTTGGGGAATTTAATCCATTTACATTTAGAGTAATTACTGATAGGTAAGGACTTCCTAATGCTATCTTAATAACTGTTTTCTGTCTGTTTTGTTCTTCCCTTGCTTCTTTCTTTCTTTTTTGCTGCCTTCTTTTGTGAATTGATGATTTTTTTGTGGTGGCATGCTCTGATTCCCTTCTCTTTATCTTTTGTGAATCTACTTTGGTTTCTGCTTTGTGGTTACTGTGAAGCTTATATAAAGCATTTTATAGAAATAATCATCTTCTTTTTGCAAATAACAACTTAACTTTTACCACATACAAAAACTCATCCTCTTACTCTTCCCTCTTGTTTTTAATGTCACGATTTTCCTCTTTTTTGTGGGTATTTGTTAACAAATTATAGTAGCTATTGTTATTTTAATACTCATCTTTTAACCTCTGTACTATAGATAAGTGGTTAATACAGCACCATGTTACACTAGTAGAGTATTTTGAGTTTGACTATATATTTACCTTTACCAGTATGTTGTAAATATTCATGTTATGTTCATGTTACTAATTAGTATCCTTTCACTTTGGCATTTCTTATAAGGCAGACCTAGTGGTGAACTTCTTCAACTTTTGTTTGTCTGGGAAAGTCTTCATTTCTCCTTCATTTCTGGAGGATGACTTAACCAGATAGAGTATTTTTGGCTGGTGTGTTTTGTTCATGCAGCACTTTGAATATGTCATTCTGCTCCTTCCTGGTAAAGTTTCTGCTGAGAGATGCACTGATATCCTGGAGGGGATTCCTTTGTAGATTACAGTCTTCTTTTCTCTTATTGCCTTTTGAATTCTTTGTCTTTGATTTTTGACAGCTTTATTATAATGGTTCTTCCAGAAGATAGCTTTGGATTGAAATTATTGGTGACCTATTAGTTTCATGAATTTCAGTGTCCAAATCTATCCCCACATTTAAGGGAGTTCTCAGCCATTATTTCTTTAATAACCTTTCTGCTCTCGTTCTTCCTCTCTTCTCCTAGAACTCTAATATTTCACCCATTGGCTCTTTTGATGGTGTCCCACAGATCAAGCAAGCTTTCTTCGTTCTTTTTCATTTGTTTTTCTTTGTTCTCTGACTGGGAAGTTTCAAAGTGTCTATCTTCCAACTCACACACTCATTCTGTTTGGTCTATTCTGTTGTTCATAATTTCTTTTGCATTTTTCAATTCATTCATTTTTTTCTTTAGCTCCAGAATTTTTTTTAATGATTTCTATGAGTTTGGTAATTTTCTCATTTGTTTCTGTACTGTTTTCCTGATTTGTTGGATTGTCTTTCTATGTTTTCTTGTAGCTCATTTACTTTCCTTAAAACAGCTATTTCTTTTTTTTTTTAATTTTTTATTGTTATGTTAATCACCATATATTACATCATTAGTTTTTGATGCAGTGTTCCATGATTCATTGTTTGTTCATAACACCCAGTGCTCCATGCAGAACGTGCCCTCCTCAATACCCATCACCAGGCTAACCCATCCCCCTACCCCCCTCCCCTCTAGAACCCTCAGTTTTAAAACAGCTATTTCGAAAATTCTTTTTTGGGGAAATCATAGCTCTCCATGTCTTTGGGTTTGGATACCTTAAGATTATTGTGATCCTTTAATGATGTCATGTTTCCTTGATTTTTCATGTTCCTTGGAGTTTTGTATTTGTATCTTTGTATTTGAAGTAGCAGTCACTTCCTCCAATCTTTCCTAACTTCCTTCAGGGTAGAAATGCCCCTGCCAGTGCTGTTTGAGATTCTGAAGCTTTTTGAGACTTCATATGGATACACCTGTTCCATGATTCTTGTGCTCTCTTGTGACTAAATTCTTAAGATTGTAAATCTTTTCTCAATGCTACCACACATCAAGCAGGCTGCTGATAGCCTCTCTTTTGTTTCCTGAAGGTGGTGCTACAGTTCACTTGTAGTTGCTTTCTGGCCCACAGACTCTGGACTGCTTTCTGTGCACGCTACCTAGCCATCTACCAAAACTTGCTCTTACTACCACCCTCAGGAGTGTGCCCAGAGTGTTGGCCACAGAGTGGAGGGAAGTATAGGTGAGGCCCACAGGGTACTGGGTGATGCTGTGGGCCAATCAGGGGAAATCTTTGGGTGATGTTTTCTCAGTGGCTTGTGGGCAGTTTTCCTGATGGAACCCATAAAGCAGTCGGTAAGAACTATGTCCTTTTAATGCCCTCTGAATATGTTTTCTGCCCTCTCCTAATCTCCCTTCCCCCAGGCTTCTGATTTAGTATTCTGGATGCTGTGAGAGAAAAATGAATCTCTCTGGCTGCATACTGAACAGCTGAGGAAGCTGAGTGCTCACGCACTTGCCCTTTCTTTTCCCCATGGGAGAAATCGTGGGCCAAGAGGTTTTCATTTTGCCCTAAGTTGTTCTGCCTTGGAGGAGAGGTAATGTGGGTTAAGTCAAACTATTCCTCTCATCCACTCTAGTGCATCAAAATACACAGTCATTTTTTTTTTTTTTCCCTCCACTGGAGTTCTGGAACATTTCTGGAAACCTGGATTTCTACAAAAGCTCTCTCATCTGTGGGTGACTATCCATGTCAGTGTTCTCTAGGTACTCTTGGACTGCAGCTGAGAGGGTCTGAAACCAGTTCACAGGCTACTGTGGTGACCACAGCTGGTGATGAGGCCTCTCTCTATATGACCCAATGCATAGGTGGACAAGACTCCTTTCAGGTCCCTTGGCATATGGTGCTGAGTCCCACATCTTCCACAGGGCACTTTTGTTCATGAATGGACATGGACTTTTGTTGTTTGAGGGAGGACAAAAACCTGCAATGTCGATGCTGTCATGATTCTGATGTTACTCCAAAAATCTTTTAAGATTTCATCTATAGATAACTTGCAGTAGAGTGGATATCTGAACAATATTGAGATTCCTAATCCATGGACATGGTTTACATCTCCATTTTTGAGAGCACCACACTTTTCTAAGTTTCAGCATTATTTTATATGCTCCCATATCTACCCAATTATTCCATTTCCACAATCCTGATGATAGGCAAAAAAGAGAGTTGTATCTGATCCAGAGTCTTTTTCTCCTTTAATATTTCAAGGATTTCTAACACCAATAATAAATTAGATAATGTGTTTTGAAGGTCCTAGGTTACCAAAATTTTCCCTCCAGGGACCTGAGTTCCCTTTAAAGGGTTTCTGGAAATAGCAGAAGTATTCTATAGCAATGAGTAGAGAAAGAACAAAAAGAACAGGGGAAAGTCATTATGCAAATATATGGACAGTTAAGGCTATGCTGCCTTGAGGACATGATATCACATACCTTGCCCATGATCTGAGTGAGCAGATTTAAAAAAATTTTTTGCACTCCTTGTCCACTTCAGTTCTTGTTTGAATGTTGAGCTGTTCTATGGTTTCCAAAGGGCCCCAGTAACATCAAACTTTTACAACCATAACTCCTTAACAGACTTGCAGTATTTCTATTCCAATCAGGCAGTTCTTGGTGCCTGCTGCTTTTCGCATACCCCTTAAATCCAAACTTGCTTCTTTACCTGTATCTAAAGAATTTGGGGTGCTTCTCTGCACCTTGGATTTTCAGTTTATTCAGGGAAAGTCTTTTTGGGAGTGATTGTAGGCAAATTAGCTGATGGGGCTCTACAGCTGTGATTTTTCAGAAACTGCACAATAGAAAGAGGCAGTTTTTTTCAGCCTTAGGTTTAGTGCTTTTTAATGTAAGTTTATTAGGTGGTAATGGGCCTATAGATTGGTTTAGCTGCTTGTTCCTATTGAGGCTGTAAAACAGACTCACAGTCTTCTCAAGCACAGAGTTTGTTTGTTGCTTTTATGCAAGGCTAGGATGGAAAACCTTTTTATACTGCCCAGAGTTTTCAGGCTCAATAAATTTACTAGAATATTATTATACTTTGGTGGGACAATTTAGAAAAAAGGTTTTGAGATATTTGTTGTGTCCTTTACACATGAAAATTAAAAAGAGACCCAGTACAATTTTCCACCTGGGAAACAGTCGTGTTTTATATTTCTAATGTGAAATACTTGTCTTGATTTTTGCTCGTGTTAATCCAAGGTAGACTGGATGAGCCAGGCCTGGGTGAGACTGGGTTCCTCAGCCTTCCATAGCCTCTTCTTGGTGAATTATGCTCCTCAGGCTAAAGTAAAACATTTTATGGGATATGCCAAGTCAAATGGTGTTTTCATACTTTGTGTTCATTGGGAGATAGTGGTTTGAACTGTGTATTAGGCAAAAGCCATCCTAAGAAGAAGTTTGTGACTAACAAAGATGAGAAAGTCAGAAACTAGGGAGATTTAAAAGCTAAAGGACACTTACAATATCAAAGCAGGATTTTAAGAAACGAGAGAGCCAGTATAGGCATTCTAATGCACTGAAGTGTGAGAGTTCATTTCCTGGTTATTTAGGAGAGAAGCACGCCGGACTTCTCCAGACATGACACTTTCTCTCTGTGTCTGAACTCACTTATGACACTGGTACCCTAGGAGTTTATTGCTCTCATTCTTCACTTTACTCATTCCTTCTTTTAAATATAATGTAATTAAAATTTAACTCAATCAGGACAATGATCTAATTTTGCATATTCTGATTTTTCAATATTTTGGAAAGTTTAATACTTCTCGTGTAAGAATAAAATACAAAATAAATTAGATACTCAAAAGTGTCTTTTATTCACATCAGCTTGAATCCATGTGCTCCTGAAAGATTTCCTAATGGTGTGATCATTTCAGGGAATATCATAAAATTTTCACCAAGTAACTTTTTTGATATGGCAACTTTTATCTCCTTGAGTAATGCACTTGGCATCCAGGAAGGATAATTGTGTTTTACTCTTTTCTAATAAATTAAGTATTAACTTACAGATCAAAAAAAAAGTCAAAATTGTATCTTATGTAAACTTTATGATTATTTAAAGTTGTCTTATAAAAAATAGTGCAGGAATTGTGAAGTACCACAGAATTCAGTCCTTTTCTTTACTTATGATCTAATGGCTTCTGGATTTTGAGAGCACTGAACATTTATGCATTCTACAATGTAGAGAAGAAAGGGAAAGGCCTCTGCTAACATTGCTTCTCTGGGATTAGACTAACCTGAGAAAGCCTGCTATGGTCAGTGATGCATTTGTTTTCTGACCAGTCATTATAAAGAGGAAAGGTTTGATTCCAGGACTCTGGCTTCAAGGAAGCACTTATCAATAGACCCTTGAGTATGTCTATTTCTATTTGAACAGCACAAAATATTTAGCTCTGATAAATATTCAGGGGACAAGTTTCTCCAACTATCTCTTTCAGTCACTTCTGGGGGCTCTAAGACCGCCCTTAGGTCTCATGATTTCCTAGGACTCAAGAATTCAGAAATGCTGATTTCTTGCTCATGGTTTATTATAGGGAAAAGATACAGATCAAAATCAACATGAGTTAAAAAGGCAAGTGGGTTGGGGTGCCTGGATGGCTCAGTCAGTTAAGCATCCAATTCTTGGTTTTGGCTCAGGTTGTGAACTCAGGGTTGTGAGATCAGGCCCCCTGTCAGGCTCCATGCTCAGTACGGATATGCTTGACATTCTATTTCTCCCTCTGTCCCTACCCTGCTCATGCTCTCTCTCAAATAAATAAATAAATAAATAAATAAATAAATAAATAAATGAACTCTTTTTAAGAAAAGCACATGGGTGAAGTCCAGAGAAACCAGATGTAAGCTTCCAGATGTCTCCTCCCAATGGAGTTGCACAGAGATGTGCTGAATTCTCTCAGAAACAGTGTGTGCAACAATATGTGTTTGTATTGTCATCCAGAGAAGCTCACATGGAGCGTTGGTGTCCAGGGTTTTTATTTGAGGTCAGCCACATAAGGAAAGGAGCATCTGTGTGACAGACCTTGGCTATTCAGAGTCTAGCTCCCTCCCCCCACACCTAGAGGTCAAACTAATACAGCATGTCCCAAGGCCTCAGTCATATCAGACAAGCATTCACAATAAGTCACGATGTTAGCATAAACCATCTGATCAAACTGACAAAGGGTAGCCAAAGACTCAGGAATGCAAAAACAGTCTTATAAAGTGGGATATTCCCAAAGGGATCTGAGATTATCTGCCAGGAGCTGGCCAAGGACCAGTTCTCTTAAAGACAGAAAAAAAAAAAAAGACAGACATTTCTTGGGAATGTATGGGCTTTGAAGGACCAGGACTTGATGAATGAACCCTATACTGCACAACTTCTAACCCCAGTGTTACATACTAGTTATAAAGCCAAACACAACAGAATGGACATTCAACTTTTGTACCCGCTACCCACCTCTACTTCCAATTTTTTTCTTTCTTTTTTTTCTTCAATCCTAAGTCATTTTCTTCAAATCAAGGCAAACTTTCTAACTAACTCTGCTCTGGGGGTCTCTGAAATAATTGTTGCTTTATTTTAGTTATAACCCATAAGAAGAGAGAGATAATATTTATATATTTTTTTCTATTATTGGAATTTCGTAAAGATAACTTAAATACTAGCACTGGAAACACTTTCCCTCTGCATAGCAACAGTGCTGGATAACTTTGAAAGAATAATGTAATTGTTGAGCACGCACTTAGAAATGGTTTCTCCTTGCTTATATATCTTCCTTTTTCTTTTTCTGAAATAACATTTTCATCTGCTCCCTATGTAGAAACATATAATGAGAGCTTTCACTTACTGTGCATAAGGAAAATTGCAATTTTGCCAAACAGTTATCCTCAATGTGGCAACTTAACAAGTTATAATAGAAATGGGTTGGAAGTATAAAGACAGCTCACTGCCTCCAAGTAGGGGTACTATAAAGTGGGGTGTGTATGCAGACATTGTTGACTAGAATTAGAAGAGCTGCTATTAACTCACTGGCAAAACACATGTTTCCCAAGCCAAATACCTCAGTGATGATTCCAGAGGTGACAGCTTCTGAAAAGCAAAACAAACAAACAAAATTATGTCTATTTTACAGTAATATAAATAAGGCTTTTTGGACCTGTGTGTGTGTGTGTGTGTGTGTGTGTGTGTGTGTGTGTGTGTGTGTGTATGCTTAGGGTAGAGGGGAAAGTAATTTACCAGACAAACCCTAATTAAAATCACCTTGGCACTCACTTTTGGGAACCAGCAGCTCCCTGTTGTAGGGAAGCAATGGTCTGGCTGAAGGGAAGACCTGGCTCTCAAACTAAAATTCAGGCTTCATTTCTCAGGAGTAAAGTCAACTTAATTAACAATTCCCAATTGCTTTAGATGAGTATTTCAGGGGCATGGGTGAAATAGGTGAAGGGGATTAAGAAGTACAAACTTCCAGTTATAAAATAAGTCAAGGGGATGAAAAGTACAGCACAGGGAATATAATCAATAATATTGTAGTAACCTATGGTGACAGATTGTAACTATGCTTATCATGGTGAGCATTTTGTAATGTATAGAATGTCAAATCACTATGTTGTATACCTGAAACTAATGTAATACTGTATGTCAACTGTACTTCAATTAAAAATAAAAAAGAGATAACAAAAATAGATAATGACAAAATAATGTAATAAATTCATTCAAACAACAGAAAAAGTATTGTGAACTTTGGAGGAAGTTTTTGGATATTACTATTCTCTTGTAACTTTTATAATCAGTACTTACGAAAGTTTCAAGAATTGTATTCAATGATGCAAAAGAAAAAAATCAGTATTATGGTACTATTTTCTGATTCTGAGAGTTGGTCATCAGTCCAGTTCTTCGAGGGCTGAGATAAAACTGCATCGTGCTGGGCGCCTGGGTGGCTCAGATGGTTAAGCATCTGCCTTTGGCTCAGGTCATGATCCTGGGGTCCTGGGATTGAGTGCTGCTCAATCCCCCTGCTCCTTGGGGAGCCTGCTTCTCCCTCTGCCTCTGCCTCTCTCTCTCTGTCTTTCTCTCATGAATAAATAAATAAAATCTTAAAAAAACTGCATTGTATTGTTCACTAGGAGTGAGAAGCCTCAACTAGACATTCGGAGAAAAAAAAATATATGTCCCAGAGAGTTCAGAGCCTTTTAAGCAAGGAAACCCCTATGCCTAGCATAAGAATGTGATTGTCTAAGCTCTATGTTTCAGGTCTGAGAGACCATACAAACAAGCAGCATCCTGAAGCTTTGCAAACTCTAAAAGGGGACTCCTCTTCTATGGCCCCCTCAGGTATTACTGTGAAGGACCATGGACAGCAGAAATCCTCCAGGTGAGCATGGTAGAGTGACCCAGATGATGAAGGAACTCTCTTTACCATTGAGGCAGTGAGTCCTTGCTATCCTTCTCCAACAGAATGGCAGTGCTGTCAACAGCTAACCATCGAATATTGCCTTCCTTTCCCTCCTTTCTCAAACGGACATCATTTGTCATTTTTCTGTTTTTTTCCCATGTCTGCAAATGGAGGTTAGATTTCAATTGGCCACAGATTGCTACATCTTGAGAAATTTCATCCAAACCTAATGGGAATGTATGCATAATATTCAGAAATTCTGAGTTTATGAGAAGTTGGATCATGTCCCCTGAGAAAAGAGTTAATGCATTATTGGTTGTATGTGAATATTTCTATTATGCCAAATGAAATAATTTTATATTTATATGAGAAAGAGGATTGCAATAGGGGCGCCTGGGTGGCTCAGTCATCGGGCGTCTGCCTTCGGCTCAGATCATGGTCCTAGGGTCCTGGGATCGAGCCCCGTGTCGCTTCTCCCTCTCGCACTCCCCCTGCTTGTGTTTCCTCTCCCTGTGTCTCTCTCTGTCAAATGAATAAATAAAATTTTTTAAAAAAAAAAGAAAAAGGATTGCAATATACTTGGAGGTCAAGGGTGATGAATTTAGTAGATTATCTCCTGGTTTTGTTTGCTTGAATCCATTTTCTTCTTTCTCTAAAAAGATAAAACTCTGTGTATGTGGTATGTAAAGAGGACCATTCTATGTCGCAGTAGAGGGGGCTTAATCTGCCTCCTCTTTCTATCAAATGTGCATGGAATAGTTCCATGCCTGAATAGTCATGTACCTGGCCCCAGAGCTTGGTTCATGAAAGAGTATACAATGTCAACCAGAGTTTTGGGGAAAACACTCTTTTTATGCTGGGTTTGCTAAACTCTAAAGATGTGATCTTTGGGCTGCTGATGGCCATTATCCTTCAACCAAGCCCATCTCCTTTCTAAGGGATGGAGAGAAACACAGTCCTGGAGATGCCATGTGAGCACTTGTATCCAGTCATATTTCAAGCCAGATCTCCCTCTCAACATTTTGGTTGTGTAAACTAGTAATTTCCCTTTTTCACTTAAGACATTTTGAATTGGTTTCAATCTCATACAGCTGCAGAGTCCTGGCAAATACAGAATTGGGTTTTTACCGATCTCTGAAACTGTTTCCTTTACTCAAAGTGGGCTGATAATATCTACTTGGCAGGATTGTCATGGGAATCAAAAATGCAATATATACATTAAGGCTGTCATTGGAGGGCTGTTTAACCCATGTCCTATGCAGATATATGCTCTCTAGTTAGTATTTCTTTCCCATTGTGTACCAGGATTAAACAGTATCGTAGCCCTCCATTTTAAAACATCCTTTCATTAATCACCTGTCAAACAGAGCTATTTGTTCCCTCTTTCATCATTGACTACTTTGCCTTCAGCTTTCACAGATCATATAAAGTATCTGTAATTTTGTTATATATATCCAATCTAATGATGCAGGACTTGGGGGAAGAACCCCAAATCCAAAGTACTTAACTACCTGTTATCAGAATCTGAGAAGGAAAACAGATGACAGTCATCTAGTTAAGAACAAAAATTAAGATTGCATGGTGAAATAGATTTTTCTTAGAATGTCAGAAGTCAGCCAAGAGATAGTTCCACAGCTCTGTGAGCCATCTATGACCTCAATTTAATCTCCCCAAATTTCAGGAAACAGACAGTTTTTTTAATCCCGTTTTAAGCTGTCCTATCATTTGAGAACACCGTAGTGGAAACTTGACACTAATAATAACAGTCTGGCTTGTCCATTTTCCCCTCTTCTCTTTGAATCCAAACTATTACCCCAATGGCCAACATGCTCTAAACTCCAAGAATTAATTGTGTATGTGTTTGTGTGTGTGTGTGTGTGTGTGTGTGTGTGTGCGCATGCACGTGTGTGCCCATGTGCATCCTTTGACATTGGAAACTTATTTATATTTCAAATAGAATATCTGGTAGGGGAAAATATTAAGAAGGAGTTGCTGTAACACACATTTTTGTATACACTACTTTGGTATTAGACAGATTGGAAACTCATTCCATAGTGAGGATCTAAAGGGATGAGGCACATGATCAGTAAAACTTGATTGGGAAAGGGAATCAGAAGGATGTCTGATGCTGATATGAGGGTTAATCTGTGCAGAGGTAGGGATCGACATGGGGTGTTGGGGGTTCTTTGGGGTAGTGGGATGCGGGAGAAGGAAGGGGAAGGATGAAACTTGACTAACTTCAAAATTTTTCTGAGGAGCACACTTGAGTGATGTGATGGTCAAGTGGGTTTTCTGGCCCAAAGGTACGGTGAGTGGCTCTTTAATGAACTTTGCAGTAGTGAACTAGGCAGTGCCAGGCCACTGGGGCAAGCTTTCCTGGCACTCATTTGTGCTATCATAGGACTCCAGGTAGCAGCTAGAATGCATTATGTTTCTTGATACTGTTTTTCTAATTCTTTAACCAGTCTGACCGTAAATACTAGCTATGACCTCAGGCTTTATTTCTCTTGATGTTTAGTGGGATTTTTGATTTGGCTCAAAGATACCACCTTTGGATTACCTTTTTGAGGTGTTTAAATGACTTTAGGAAACTGTTGAAGTTAAGCACCCCAAATTTCCTAAGAGAAAGCCTACTTCTCTGTTTCTTTGTGATCAATCAGGGATCCAGGCCAATGGAGGCTCCACCATTTTTAACTTTTGGCTTCCAAGGCTACACTGATCATTTCTCTTCTGGTATACTGGTAGGATGGGAAAACACTGGACGTCCAGGATTATAATTCCTCTTAAGCACAAGATGCAGAAATAGTGCATATCAATCTTGCTGCCATTCCATTTGTGAGTTACATGACTATTCCTCATTATGAGGGAAGAAGAAAAACTGTGGTCCTTACTCATGGCCTGGCCACAGCTCTCTCACCACAGAAGAAGAGAAGAACAGATTTTGGTGGATACCTACCAGTCCCTGCCATGGATAAGTTTATATAATTCCTTGAATCTGTCAAGGAGAGCCATCTGTTATATCATAAACTCCCCTTTCTCCTTGACTTTCAGAAAACTTGAAACTAAATTTAGTACCCTCTTCTAGTAAGTCATTTTCATTTTTTGATATGTTTATTCATTATTCTGAACTGGCTTTTGATCTTCCTTTTAACTTTAATGGTCCTGTCTGTCATACATCTAAATATTTTAAGTCATCTCCATTCCTTTTAGGAAGTAGGTAGAATATAAATAATAAATGGAGTAACGCAATGCAATAAGGAACCTGTCCAAAGAGTGTCTAATGTAATAAGACTAGAAATGTAAGTATGTTTGATAAATTCAAATTGATGAGCTGCAAAAGTAGAGGTAGAAGAATTCCTTTGGAGGGCATTGTGGCACTTGTTATATTCATGAGATGAACAAACATTGCTAGCACAGTCCAAGCCGCCTAACAGTTTAGGAAAGGAGAGACCCCATGTCTGAGAGGCAAGGTTGTCTCTCAATATACAAGCACCTTATGCCATAATCTACAAGAATTACTCTGTATTTTTTTTGTGCTACGGAATGATCTATTTCAGCATGTAAGAATGAGTTGTTCCATATGTCAGTAGTCACTATCAGGATAAAAAAAATGGTGTCATTTGCAATGACATGGATGGAACTAGAGAGTATAATGATAAGTGAAGTAAGTCAGAGAAAGACAAATATATGATTTCACTCATGTGGGAATTTAAAAACAAAAACGAATGAGCAAAGGGGAAAAAAGAGACAGAGAGAGGCAAACCAAGAAACAGACCCTAGAGAACAAACTGATGGTTACCAGTGGGAAGGTGGGGGGATGGGTGAAATAGGTGATGGGGATTAAGGAGGGCACTTTTCATGAGGAGCACTGGGTGTTGTATGGAAGTGTTGAATCACTGTATTGTACACCTGAAACTAATATCACACTATGTTAACTAACTGGAATTAAACTTAAAACTTAAAAAAGATAAAAATATCACATGAGGACACAAGGGAATGCCCTGAGTGATCCAACCATCAGTGTGGGGGATTTAATAAATCAGTGGCTGTTATCATAGGGGAAAAAAAAAAAACCCAACCAGTGAGTTTTGAGTACCCAATCCTTGCCTGGTACTCTCCGTGGGAGATATAAAGCATGGTTCCCTTCCTTAAGGATCTTACACTCTATAATCCTGAGAGACATAATACATTATAATGCAAAGTATTTTTACTTCCCTTTGTAGATCCTGTCCCCAGCCCAGTGCATGGCACAGAGTAGACTCTCAACAACCAATGCTGAATGAAGGAGCAGTATTAGGATGTCACTGGATGCTAAGCTAAAATTTAAAATAGGTGTTAGGAGTCTCAGAAATATGCAGCATTTCTACTGATGCTCTATATTCCAAGGGTTCGCTTGTGTGCACTAGGAAAAACTAAAATCTGGTCACTGATTTGACAGGGGAGTTCACAGTAAAACTCTGTTTAATAGCTTCTTCTAGATTTGTCACCAAATATACCTGTTCACAATCTTACAACTCTGAGAAAATGTGCACCCCATTCACATAGCAGCCCCTTTTCTAGGCATTTTGTGACAATGTTCAGGCACCTAAGGTGTGTGGGTTCTTTGGACTTTAGATAACAAAGGAATTAAGCTTTTAAAAATATCTACCCGCGGGCATTTATCAGAAGGTATGTGTAACATTTTGTTATGAGCTTTCCAAAATTGCTCATATTTTCAGCATTTTCCCTCTTCGTTTGTAGTGGTTTATCTTTGTTTATTATGCCTAACTTGTGTCATATTTTTAAAAAACTTTCAAATTCCCTAAAAAAGCACCTGAGTTATATATGAAATCTGATATTTGTTTGTATAGCTAGCTATATGCTTATAACTAAGGTGTCCAAACCTGAGTTCATAGATGGTTCCTATGTGTACTCACAGAGCATGGTCTAATGGTTGCTTATTGGAAATGACAGAGCATTTCAACTTTCAGTCTCTGCCATCTTTACTGAATGGCTTTGGGCTCATCATTTTTTATCCTTTGGTGACAGGGTACTTTTTCATAAGCCAATTTTATATGGCATTGTTTCATTCGAAACAGGGGAAACAAAAAAAAGTTAACAAATATAATTAATGATAATAGTTTTGCCAGGCACAGTAATCTTATTTCCTGTGCTGGTAAGTGAATTCTTGCTTTTCATATTGAAGAGGATTAAGGAGCCTTTTGATAATGGAGTGTTTATTAAATGTGCTATAAATGTGAAGTAAATCAATTGCTTAGGTGTAGTAATCTATGTAACTTTTTAGTAAAGAAGCAATTCAAATGTGGCTTTATGAAAATGTTTATTTCTCTCCTATATGAAAGTCTGTTCATACTTCAACAGCTAGGAATATTTCAAAGGCCCATGTAATAAACATATAGGAGTTTACACTATTCCTAAGAACTGTGATTTAAACTGATAACTTCCCCAGGTGGCTGGAGGTCTTTTCTCTCCTGCCGGGGAAGTCTCATGAGTTCTGTGAGGGAACATTTAGGAAGTCAAATAATCAACGCTTTCCCTGTCACCTGTCAATCTCTAGGCATCCTTGACTTTTAATTATAAAGTAAAAATCTTTATGAACTATGTAGATAAATCATAAACTGTCTTGTATTTTGAGAGATGTCCATCTTCCAAAATCTTTGAGTACTTGAGGTTTTCTTGCCTTGGGCTGTGTTAGGTGGGGATTCTGGAGATTAACTTCTCAGCAAAATACTGCATAAATGTTGAGCGAGACTCCAGCCTTCATCAGGCCTCCAGGGCCACACACAAGATGCCTCATTCTGTACAGGCCTCAGTCAAATCAGGTCTTTTTAAAAATATTTTTATAGTTTTTTTATTTTAATAGCAAACTGACAGGAACAGCACAGAAGACAAACATTCAGAACACGTACTTGCACAAGTCAGTTAGAAAAGTATAGTGAATGGACAGAATCTACTGGATGATACAAATGCTACAAACACCATTCAGTTGCCATCAATGAAAAATTTATTTGTTTAAGAAAAATCCAAATTCTGGTATTGTCTGGAAAAATGTAACAGGTTTACTGATAATTGTTATAAAGTTGAATTGCTGAAATGTGTTCACTGAAACATTATGACTTGCATGAATGCTTTAGGTCCCCGTATGTAGATTAAAAATTCACACACAAATGAAAATGGAAAAACTGCCAATACCTAATTTCTGTCCCCTATATTTCCACTTGCAATCATATACTTAGGTACCTTTTGGCCCCACTGGGAAAAAAAAATATCCAATGTTCCGAACTACCAATGACAGGAAGAAGAGAAAAATAGTTTTTTCTAAAGAATAAAATGTTTTCCATCATAGTGGAATCTTTTTTTTTTTTAAGATTTTATTTATTTGAGAGAGAGAGAGAGCACAAGCAGGGGAAGGGGCAGAGGGAGAGGGAGAAGCAAACCCCCCGCTAAGCAGGGAGCCCTATTTGGGGCTGGATCCCAGGACCCTGGGATCATGACCTGAGCTGAAGGTGGACACAACCCACTGAGCCACACGGGCGCCCCCCATTGTAGTGGATTCTTAAGCACATTCTCCACCTATGTGCTATCCATGCCAAATGTGTAACAATTATGACAAAACACATCTAGCTAGCATGCTGCGTATGTGGAGAACATGCTTAAAAATCAGGTCTTTTTATTCTTTCTCCTTCCTTCCCCACCTGCTGCAACATATTGAACTATTGAATATCCTCTCGGTCCCATATCCCTTGTTTCTCCCTTTTCTAATGGTCATAGTTTATGTTCTCCAGAAAGCAGAGACTGAGGCAGTGGGTTTATGTTACTGCTTTATTAGGGATTACAGTCCCAGGAAGCAGGAGTGAGGGACATGGGCAGTGTGATCGAGGAGGAAAAAGACCCCAAACAAGGGTGTACTGTGGAGCTGGCCACTACTAAATGCAAATGATTATCTGATCCTGAGAGCTGTTCCCTGAGCAGCCACGTCAACAGCTTCCCAGAGCTTTCCTTCAGAGGGTGGAAAGGATGCTATAGGTGCCCCCACCAGATTTTCTTTGTTGGGTCTATCCACCCATCCCCCAGCTTCTGTGTTGATTGCCAGCAACTTATCACACTGCCCTCTTCCCAGAGGACTGCCAGAAAGTCACTGGACCAAGGAAGTTATGACTGCAGCCCCAGAGACAGCCTGTAGCCAACGGTTGACTCACAGGAGGTTCAAAGTACTGACCCCTTGACTCAATTCATGCCTCCTAAACTGCCCTATGGGTTCAGGTGGAAGCTGTTCTGCTTTGGTCAAATAGTGGCTTAGCTGCTTGTCCTGCTCTGACCTGTTTTCTGCACTCCCTTTCTCCTGAGAGTGTTCCTTCAGTAAATCACTTGGACGTAAGCTTTTGTCTCGGGTTCTTATTCCTGAATTCATAGGGGAATAATTTATCCCCTGGCTCCCGTCTCGCTGGTCCTGAGTAAGTATCAAAGGGAAGCAAGGCAAGCGAGGCACTTAGTCCAGGCACGTGGGGATGTTCCTGCAGGTCACACCATTGTGAAGGCAGTGAGAGACTCTCCGGGATTGGCTCTTTGTAGCAGCAGCTTGAACAAGGGAGAGAAGGCCAGGAGGATCGGAAATGGTACATAAAAGAAATCTGATACCATTCACCCTTGAACTATTCACATCCTTTTCTTATATCTGTCCTTCCCCCCAACACAATAGGGGACCTCTAGTATTGGGACAGCAGGGTGCCCTCACTTCTTCCCCAGGGCCGAGGTACAAGTCACAGAGCTTCCTTCAGAGTGGTGGCTAGCTACATTCTCTGAGGCAAGAAAGTAAAACAAGCATTATAGGTATCCTTCCATTCCTCTACCGTGTGTTCTTGATTTCTCTTAGGGTTTGTTAAGACTTTGGCTGATCTGAATTGCTTGTCTGGTGGGATGACCCAGGCTTCTTTCCCAAGTAGTCTGAGTACTTGGTTGCCTCGTCCTTATTGGGCTATGGTGGTTACAGTCGACTGACTGCTACAGTACTGGGTGTGGAAACAGTAGAGATGCCCCTGAGTTCCACATGCATTGCTTTCCATTTTTTACTGGATTATTTGGTTTTTGGGTGTTGAGTTTTAGAAACTCTTTATAGATGTTGGATACTAACCCTTTGTCAGATACATCATTTGCAAATATCTTCTCCCATTCCATGGGTTGCCTTTTAGTTTTGTTGATGGTTTCCTTCACTGTGCAGAAGCTTTTTATTTTGTTGAGGTCCCAATGGTTTATTTTTGTTTTTGTTTCCCTTGCCTCAGGAGACGTTTCTGGTAAGAAGTTGCTATGGCTGATGTCAAAGAGGTTACTGCCTGTGTTCTTCTCTAGGATTTTAATGGTTTTCTGTCTCACGTTGAAGTCTTTAATTCATTTTGAATTTATTTTGGTGTATGATGTAAGAAAGTGGTCCAGTTTAATTCTTTTGCGTGTAGCTGTTCAGTTTTCCCAACATCATTTATTGAAGAGACTGTCTTTTTTTCGATTGGATTTCTTTCCTACTTTGTCCACATTAATTGACCACATAGTTGTGGGTTCATTTTTGGGTTTTCTATTCTGTTCACTCACAGGTAGAATTTAAGGAACAAAACAAATGAACATAGGGGGAAAAAGAGAGGCAAACCAAGAAACAGACTCTTAACTATAGAGAACAAACTGAGGGTTGCTGGAGGGGGGGTGGTGAGTGGGGTGGGGGGATGGGTTAAACAGGTTATGGGTATTAAGGAGGGCACTTGTGATGAGCACCGGATGTTATATGTAAGTGATGAAATGAATCAATGAATTCCGCACCTGAAACCAATATTACACTGCATGTTAACTAACTGGAATTTAAATAAAAATTTGGAGACAAAACAAACAAACAAACACTAACAAAAATGTATTGCTTCCTGCTCCATTGTTTGGCAGACACACTAGCTCATCTCGGTAGTCAGGGTCCACGATCTCTTCCAGTACAGCCACCCCTTTATTTTCTTCCTAGTCTCCTGGAACAAGAAAGCCAAAGTGACAAGAGACAAGATGATGAGCATAGATGTGGCTTTTGGCAGAAATTCCCTGCAAACCTTCCTCTCCCCCCCATCCCCCAACTTCAGGACCAGGACCTTGGACCAGCCAGTGACAAAAGTTACAGGGATAGTAAGTACATATCCTGCAAGTTGTTCACCGGGAGAAATGGTGGGAATTGTCAATTCTGTTTTTATCCCTTGGATCACAGATGTGTATTCTAGCCTTTGGGGACACAGCCCCACATATCAACCATTGTATCCTGGGTGATAACAACTCAGTCTGAAGGGTGTTGTCTCTAAGAGGGTGTCTTAGTTATACTGTTAGTAGGCCACCACCATTCCACTCTATTAGGCTAGCTACTTCTGGGTGATGGAATACATGGTCATACCAGTGGCTTCTGTTGTGTTCTGTCCTCTGTTAGACTTCTTTAGCTTTATAATAGGCCCGTTGGTCAGAGATAACATTGTTGAGGGGTCATTTTAGGGTTTTCTATTAGGCTCTTCCTACCAAATGTCTTATTCCACGGTCATGGTATGTCTGTTCCATTATAGAATATGGTAGTAGGAATTTACTACTACCTGGGTATAAAACCCATTAGACAAACTCTCAGAAATACTGGGGCAAAACTTCATTGATCAATTGGTTTCATAAACTCCTATCTCTAAACAGAGGATGACAATGGAATTTTGGGTTCCCAGGTATTGCTCAAACTCCATATCTAACTGTTCTTGAAAAATGTGATTATTCCCCATCCCTCAGTGCATAGTTACCCTGGAAAATGGTAACATGTCCCTTTGGAGAAGAATCAGGATGATATTTACAGTATGTATTCCTAGTAGCATTGACAGATCCTTCCTCAGAGAACCTGGCCTCCACATCAATCAGTGGTCTCTATGAACTGACTTAGATCTAGGAACCACATGGGGAACCACATTTTTCTCTTATGGTGGCGGATGTCTGCTGGCCAGCTCTCAGTTTTTTATTTATTATACAAGTTAATATATATTGTAATCCGGGTCTGGTGTCCATCTTTTTTGCCAGGAACTCCACGATACCTTAACTGTTGCCAGAAGTGGTATATGAGAAGTTTCTGATATAATTTCTGTCTTCCCTAAATGTATTTCTAGAGTTCTCAGTGTCCTTGGTTGATGGTTCCATTTACTTAAGGACCATAGAAGGAGGAGTTTGGAGAGTAGATGGTGAGTTTAGTTTTGTTCATCTTGAATTTTGATGACATGCAGCTGAATATCTGGGTTTGGTATCAGGTGAGGGTCTGGGCTTAAGGTGAAGATTTGAGAGCCGTTTGGATATAAGAGCTAGTTGAAATGATGGAAGTGAAGGCTATAATTCAGAGAAAGATTGGGCTTTAGGAAAACAAGAGGTTAAAAAAAGAACAAGCTTGTAAGTCACTCCCATTGCATCCTCATCACAGAACTTTTTTCCCCACTTTAGTTAAAAGTCAACTCTCGCCCAAGGATAGCGCTTCTGTAGCACTTTCCTGAAGCTTATGCTCATTGTCACCATGATCCCTCATGCCAAGGGCTCCAGAATATTCTCCAAGATCACCATTGCTGCTTTCTTCTTCACTGAATTACCTTCCAGAGCTCCTTATTGTTGTTACTTTCCAAACTTCATTCTTGGAGGACATTGTTCTTCTTTTCTACCTCAATCCTACTTTCAGCAAGTGTTCATATGAGTCATGCAACAACATAGCCTTAGTGGTAGATTATATTACCGTTCACTCATATTTGGTACTTCTCCTACTGGTGATCCTCCCTGTGGAAGAATTATATATCCCTGCTCTGTGGAGGTGAGGCATGGATGTATAACTTAATTTGGCCAGGAAAGTGTGAAAAGAAGTGACAAGTGTCACTTCTGAGGAGAAGTTTTGAAGTTTACCATACTGTCTTTACTTCCTACCAGAAACTCTGGTAATGTTCCAGATAAGGGTTGCTTGGTTAGCATGGGGTACAGTGTAGTAGAGCAGACTTTTTCTTTGATCTGAGGTAGACAGGTAGTCTGAACACAAAACAAGCCATTTTTGTTACAGATTCGAGATTTTAGGTTCACTGGTCATTGCAGTATAAACTATCTAATACCTTCTTAGAATTTTCAGAGTACCGCAATTCCAATAATTTATTCTTAAGGCCACATCCAGATGTTTATACATGTCTGGAATAATTCCAACTCTAAAATATTAAATGCTGATATATGAATCTGGAGTCCTTAGCTTTTTGTTTTTCTAGCTCTCTCACTTTCTTACTTTGCACTTGATCTTAGGCCTTGTACCACTTTACATACACACACCTCCTTCTCCAGCCACTGCTATGGTGAAATTTTGGTGAGGATTTGACCAAATTTCTGAAGATACAACCTGGCAGCATCTCACCTCATGTCCCGCTTTGCATATGCCTCACTTCCTGCTCCAGGGCTTCTCTGATGCTGCAGCGTGGGATGTTTTCAGGAACCTATTTGGCACTCATGCATGAGCAAATTGGAAACGTGACGGAGTTAGTGCTCATGGGATCATCCTTGACCAGTGGCGTCTGAACGTGCGTGGAAAATACTTTATCCTCTTGTTCCCTGGGTGAGCAGTTATGGACACATTGCATAGTTTTCAGAAGGTCAGATAGGATCAAGCACCCCCTTTTCTGTATCAGCAACTAACGTGATAACACATCCTTGTATTGACTTTCCTTTCTTTCCCGTTTAACTCTCCCTGATCCTCATTCTGGTTCCCTGGAGTTTCTTAAACTGTCTACAGACAAGCCTTTGTCTGAAGCTCTGCTTCCAGGAAACACAGACTATGATAGTTTTCATCAGGGTCTCTAGATTACCCATTTTCCATTTTCCCTTTTGTGCACTGCCCACTCATGGTTTCATTTCCTCCAACTACTGCCTGGAAGCATGGGGTTTTTCACTCCATTCATTCTCTTCCAGCATTCTTGACATCAACGTTTCCCTGTATTTCTACCAGATCTATTCTGTTAACTCTAATCTGGATCGGCCTCCTGCCTTTTCGACTCCTATGTCTTAGATGCTAAAAGATGCTAGACGAAATCAGAGTTGAGGAACTGATATCAAATGGATGGTCACCTCTATGATTTATAACCCAGTACTATCTTCATTGGGTCGCCTTCTATTTCTCCACATCATCTTTTCCAAACATTTACCACCCTCTTCAAAATACCTACCCCACCACTATTGTTTTTTCTCTCAGCAAACTTTCTTCCCCATATGGACCAAAATGTGTCTGTCAGGACAGGTGTATGCCTTGTCAAATTATGTCTCCATCCACACCAATTTATGTGTTTCTGTTCAAGCACCTAGTTTTCCTTTAATCTGGAGATGTCCATTCTATCTAAGACCAATTAATAATGTCTCCACTGGTGGTCTTTAATTTCATCAGTGCTGGTTCTTGTTTCATTGTTTACTCTCTTCTCTCTTACTCACTACACTTCGAAGTATAGATATGGCTGAGTACTCCAGTTTAAGAAATCCTCATAGACCCTGTCCCTCCATTTGTTGTTATTTCCTTCACTATCAGGCTTTTAAAACAATGTCCCACAATTGCTGTCTTATTTTTTAGGAACCATTCTCTGCAGCCCATCATACTTTGTTTCCAGCCGCACGAGCCCATTGAGTCTGTTAGGCAGAGATCAACTACCTTCTAAAAGACAAATTCAGACTCTTTTTTTCTGGTTTGTTTGTTTACACTTAATGTCACCTTTCACAGCCTTTGTTAGTGCTGACCTTTTTCACCTTGAAAACCTCCTTTGCCTCTTATCCCATCAGAGATATCACTGTACTCTTGGCTCTCCTTGCATCTCTCTGAGGTTCCTTCTTGATCCCCTTTCTTTCTCAAATACACATCTTCAATAATACTCACTTCGCTTTGACTAAATTTCCTGTTTACTAAGCCAGTTCCTGATTATAATTTGGCTTCCCAAGTAGGTTTGCCTAAGGGGATAGAATGCATTGGTCAAAAGATTTCAAGTATACTTGAAGGCTTGTTACAATTCCCACTGTAATGTAATTAATTGGCATTCTAATTTATTTATCAGTCCTCATCTGGTAAGCATGACTCATCCTCCTTGAGACTCCTAATCTCTTTGAATTTGAAGGGAGCAGATGCTGGGACTTGGTGACCATAGCACAACAATATCTCTCCAGGAGGCCCACGTAACCAGCTGATCTACTGTGGGGAAGGATCAGGTTTCTACCTCATTTCTCTGTAACCATAATAGTCAAGTCAGAGAAAAAAGCAGAAGCTTTAAGGGACCCTGTGGGGATTAAAAAATGAATCATCAAGGACTGATGTACTGTGGGGCTGAAGAGATTCTTTAAAAGAAATGCAGGTACAGTGAAAAGTGAAAATTTCCATCTCATGGGCCCAACAGTCACCTTCTTGAGAAGATGAGGCCCCATATAGTGCCTGGCTTTAGAAGATACTATATAAATATTTATTGACTGAATAATGGAAGATTCTTTATTCAGAAATTTCAACTTTTATCTGCATGTAGACTCCTTTAAAATTAATACTACAATAGCCACATTCCATTTAAGTGGATGCTTTAATGACCACCAGAAAGCATACATCACAGATTTAAATGCTTCCCTGAGATGCCATGAAGAATGATGTAATTTTTAATCTTTCTAACATACCCTAAGAATCCCTTTCCCTGCTCAATTTTAGGAAGAAACATGCTTTTGTTTCTTTGGTTTGTGATATTGGTGTCTGGGGTACTTCATATGACTTGAGAATATCTAGCTTAAGTTGTAGAGAATGTTGTATTCTTGGGATTTTGAAGAGACAAATTACTTTGGCATGTTAGAATAATAGTAAAAAAAAGTTATATCTATTAAAGGCATAATTGATAAATTCTAGCTAGGATATTTGATTTTGCACTCTATGACAGAATAACGTATGGGAAAGTTTGAAAACAAGTACAATAATTGTCTTTTATAGATGTTATATCCACATATTTTTGGCAGATCTCATATTGGCTATAAAAAGAAAAGTAATAGTACAGTAACAAGGAAAGTTGAAAGCTTTCCTCTGAGAATATTGATGACTCATCTTTTTATTGCTAGATTTAAGATGATGAACACTTGTTTTGAAAAATGTGATTTTTCTCCATTGCTGTGTTTAATTAAATGCAAAAACCCTCAAGTGGAAAAAAAAATCCTAGAGTAGAGCAACCTTTAAGACTGCAAATTTAAACTCATAAAAGTCAGATAATGGAGAAGTGAAGGTTGTGATAGCAATATTAACTCATCCATTGCATATAGGTTGCATTTTGCATGACTAATTAGGTGATTTAAGAAAGGGTGATGTGGTGAGGTATCATTCCTCTCCGCACTTAAATCTGTGACTGTTTTAAACTAGCCTCTCTCTATGCATCATTTAGTAAGAGCCAAAAATACTTTTAGCATAATTTAGTATAAGTATTTCTTTCTGAGAAGTTGTTAGTTTTGAGAATAACCCCATGTGGCTTAGATCAGCACTATGGTGGCCAGTTTTCTATCTAGTACATTTTCTCAGAGTAATGTTTTAAACTTTAACACGTGGAAGACTAAAATAATAAAACAATTGAGAAATTTCTATAGTAACTCTTTTGGAATATTTTCCAAGAGACCACAGTAAGTAGTCTTTTAGGGACTTCAGTGATAAAATACCTGAGATGGAGGATGTAAGAGGAATCAGTGCCATAGAAAGAGTGTGGGTTCTGCAGCCAGGTAACCTGGGTTTGGATTATGATTCTTCCATTATGTAGCTATGTGGCTTGAAGTAATTGACCTAATTTTTCTGATTTTGTTGGCTCAAAACTATAAAATGGGGGAAAACTCTACCATGCACAATGGTTGTGAGGATTGAAGAAATTAATGGTGGTGAGTTATTTAATTACTATTTCACTATTATTTGTATAGGAAATAGAGTGATAATGATGTTCCAGCAACACTTGGAAATATTTCCCTCTTGCCATCCAAGTACAACTGACTGCCAAATTAGCCTGACATGTTTCCTGATGTGATGGACATCTGATACATTTTGTAGATTGCTGGACACATAATTATCTTCTTGCCTGTCCTATGGCTCTCCTCTGATGCATTTTTCATGCTGCTGCCATAGTGACCTTCCTGAAGCACATTTATGATCAGTTCACTTCCTTGCTTGAAGTGCTTCAAAGGATCCCATTGCCTTCTGGTTAAAGTCCCACATTCACCCTCCACTTCCGCCTGGATCCTCCATGTTAGTCTATGTATCTGTGCTTCTCTGCATGCACACTTGCTTTGCTTGGTATGTTTTTACCCATTTCATCCACATGATGCAAAAATCTCATTTATTTCTATTGACTTACTATGGTGTGAATTCTTCTGGAAAGTTTTCTTTGATTGCCTTAGCCTCAAATAGGTACCTTTCCTGCAACTGGGAAAAGTTTGCTTCCTTTAGTATTCTTTTATAGTTTTGATTACTTGTATTGTAATTGCCTGCCTACTTATCTTAGTAGATAGCTTTGGATTAGACATTCTTGATGCAAAAGTCAGCATCTTATTCATTTCGTTATCTGAGCGCTGGCGAAATACCTGATAAACAGTAATTGCTCAATGATTGTTCAACCTGTAATACAGATGTGTATATAATGAGCACCACGGGGATCTCCTGACCTTTGTAGTTGGCTCCTAGAAAGCCCTTGGAAGCATGCTGAACTCATCTAAAAATCCTTCCAAACAAAACTTTCCTACCAAGGTACAATATTTTTGGAGGGGGGCAAAGAGTGAAAGCAAGGCAATGGTATATACAATGAGGTTATTTCTACCATAATTCAAATCAATTTTAAAATTATAAATTACAACAAATTTGTTGCCTAAGGATGACCAAAATGACAATGTGAATTATTTCTGTTAGGTTCTCACTTAAGGAGGATGGACCAAGTTGTGTCAATCATTATCCTACAGCAATATCATAAGGGACACTACTAATTATTCTTTAATTTTTAAAATCCATATCTCTAAATGCATAATAACAGACAGCTATGATCTCTGCATCTAGCTGAAGAGCAGAGCCAGCTGGATATCTGAGCCACCTGTTAACCTTGTGTCAGGATTTGACACAGGCAACAGAAAAGCTGGTTGGGTGGTTCGTTGATGTTAGAACATTGCCCATTTAGATATGGAGTCCCTACCTTTAGGTTACAATGTGAATGCCATGGACAAGGTTTCTTTAGGCCAAATGTTTTGGGGGTGGAGGGTAGGGTGGGTTGCTTTTCAAAAACAATTTTGTAAGTATTGATTTCAGTTAGGCATTTTAAGATCAATTAAGCCGCAGTTATTCCTCATCCGTTCAGGTAAGGACCATTCAGGTAAGAAACTTCTGATTAATGAATCAAGACCTTATTGCTGAAATTACAAAGGTGAATTAAACACAGGACAAAGCTATAAGAAGGCTGGTGGGTGGGAGTAAGGATGATTGATTTGGTATGACAGTTTCCTCTATCTAGGCAAGTAGGAAAGCTTTCTTTCAAAACAATACCTGAGACTATTAAATCTTTATGGATTTAAGGGTTTGCCTCCCAATAAATACTAAATTAATTCATTTGTACCTTCAAAATGTTCCCTTATTAAAGGTGGAACAAGAGATGTCCTATAAAGATAGACTGTGAGCTTCCTTTATAACTAAAGAGGTTAGTTCAAGATAAGCGGTCTTAATTTTTAAGAAAAGCTGCTATTAATTTTTAGGTGGAACTTAATATCAAAAAGAGAGCTGATAGAGATCCTAAAGAACAGCAGTTCTACTTTATCTAGAATAACAAGGCATATTCTAATGATTTTCGTAGCAGATAAAAAACAATTTCCGACATCCACACTTTGTGGATTTTTAAAAATTAGGATAAAATTTGAGTTCATAAGCTTTAGGGGTGGAGTCATGTATTTTTTTAAAAATTATTATTTCTTTGAAAAGCTGCATGTTGAAAACACATCAAGCCCTCAGCAGGGTGTGTGGTGAGATTGTCTGGAATTTTTGTGCTCAATTACAGCACGAGCTGGCTGTCTGTGGGTGATAGGATAAGAAGAGCTGGTTTATGAAACTGTGAAGGTCTGGGATAGTTGGCTGAAGATTGATTAATGTCATACTGCAAGCAAAACTTGGAATCCTTCAGTGTGACTTAACACTCAAACCTGTTGAAGTAGAATCAATGCAGGTTCTGAATTGAGTGACATCATAGATTGGATTTTATCCTATAGCTCCATCTGAAAATCTTCTTTTCATAAGAGATCTACAGTTTGCGAATAATTTCAGAAACACTGACAGGAAGGAACACACACAGAGATGGTTTTAAACAAATCAGGGGCATAGTTCTTATTTTAAATATTTCAAATATGGCAAGTGGTATGTGTGCCTATCTAAGAAAACAATTACAGATAAAACAAAATGCCTGTTTAGTTTTCTCATGTCATTCTTCTATCTCAGAGTTAAGATTGTCTTGAGTTTTGTTTACTCTCCCCATGTACGATTTTAGTTTTTTTGCTGTTAAAGGTGACACTGTTTGTGCATTCATACACCATACTAGGTGCTGGGGCTAGAGCTATCCTTGTGGAAGGCAGATTCTAGTGTGGGAGGGCAGATAATAAAAGAAAACATTAAAAAGTGTAGTATCTTAGATAAGTGATATGTATTACAGAGAAAAAGCATGAAAGAAGGGTAGAGAGTGCTGGAGGGGTGGTATTATAATTTTTAAGAAGTTGAATAGTCAAGGCTTCACTGAGAAGGCATCATATGAATATAAACTAGGGAGAAGTAAGAGAATATGTCATGTGCCTTTCATGGCAAAAGCATTTCAGCTAAAGAGAACAGCAAGTTCAAATGTCCTAAGGTGAAAATATTCTTGGTAGGATCAAGGAATAGCAAGAAAGCCAGTGTGATTGGAGAGGAGTAAATGAGGGACAAACGATAAGAGGTCAGAGAAGGAATAGGGACCCTGACTTATTTCTTATTGTGAAACATCCCAGATAACAGTATTTAGGAAAACAATTATGGTTACAATTATAACCTATTTTTTAGGTTTTTGTGATAGTGAGGATTTTTCTCTCAGTGAGACGAAATATCATTGTGGGATTTTTGAATGGAGAAGTAACAAAATCATCCTGTCTTTGCATAAGATTCCTCCGGTTGCTGATTTGAGAATAGACTATAGATGGACAAAGGTACAAGCAAGAATGCCAATTAGGAGGCATTTCAAAAGTCTAGGGAAGGCACGATGAGGGCTAAGATCAGGATGGCATAGTAGAGGAGTGAGTAGTGGTCAAATTTTGAATATATATTGTGGATGAGCCTTATTGCAGGTACTGTAAGGAGGCTGGAGGCCTATCTGGCAGGAGTTTTGCAATTGCCACAAGATAAGACTTTAGTTTATTGGAAATTAGCTTGGAGTGCCTCCCACCTGCCCCAGGTGGCTTGGTGTCCTAATCCTTTGGGGTCAAGGTCTCACATTCAATTTTTATTCTTAACACTTCGTTCTACAAGTTTAGAGCCCAACATACATGCAAACAACTGCTTCTGAACCTCTGATGCTCGGCACTGAGGTAGGGTTGTTAATATGGTACCGAGCAAAATACCTCCATACAATATAGATACACCCTCCTGTGATATTAAGGGGCATAATATATGGTATCATCCCTCAGAGAAAATACCTAAGCCAGGGGTGGTATTTGGCTCACAGGGACCAAACTGCTACTGGGTTGTGAACTAAGTGAAGGTTTGCCTTATCTATTGGCTATAAAACATCTGTCTTGCTGCCCCTAGCCTCACATTGCTGATGTTCCTTCCTGTTGCATAAGGAAATATTTCCCTGTCATGGGCTACCACTTACATTGAAGTTCACAATCATTCCAATTGTTGGGTCTGATGTGGAAGACTTGTTCTGATCTTCCCTATGGTGGTGCATAGAAGGCTCCACTTTAGATAACTAGTAGAGATGACTCATACACAGAAGGCCCCAGGATAGATAACTACCTTGTGGCCTCGGCACCATGCCCCTCACTCTATAAAAGCTGTGGGTTAAGGTCTGGACGTGGCAGAGAGTAGGGGTGGGGAAGAGCCACATAGTTGCTGTGGGTCATTTCCTGCCAAATCCCTCCCCCCACCCCCCCACCCCCCACCCCCGCCCTTAGCTTGCTTCGTTTTTCAGTCTCAAATTGCCCTCTCTGTCTGGTGAGTACCTTACTGTATCTCCTCCACCTTCTAACACAGAAAAAAGACAAATACTGTAGGATTTCACTTATATGTGGAAACTAAAGAACAAAACAAGTGAATGAAGAAAGAAACAGAAAAAAAGAAACATAAAACCAGACTCTTAAATACAGAGGACAAACCAATGATAGCCAGAGGGGAGGTGGGTGGGGGCGGTGATGAGAAAGGTAGAGGGGATGAAGAGGCGCAAACTTCCAGTTACAAAATAAATAAGTCAGGGAGATGAAAAGTACAGCGCAGGGAATATAGTCAATAATGCTGTAATAATGTATAGAACTGTTGTATAAGAATGTTGTACACCTGAAACTAATATAACGTATATTAATTATGCTTCTATATAATAAAGAAATAAGTAGGTCAGTCATGGAGATGAAGAGTACAACATGGGGAATATAGTCAATAATATTGTAGTAATGTTGTTTGGTGACAGATGGTGACTACACTTATCATGGTGAGCATTGTGTAATATATAGAATTGTTGAATCAATATGTTGTATACCTGCAATCAATATAACATAGTATGTTAACTATACTTCAATAAAAAAAATGAGTTGTGTTTCTACACACTGACAATAAACCATCTGAAAGAGAAATTTAGAAAACATTCCCATTTACAGTAGCATCAAAAACAAAAAATACTTAGGAATAAATTTAACCAAGGAGGTGAAAAACCTGTGCACTAAAAAATATTAGATATTATGAAAGAAATTGAAGACACAAATGGAGAGATATTCCATGCTCATGGATTAAAAGAATGAATATTGTTAAAATGTCCATACTACCCAAAGCAGTCCACAGATTCAGTGCAATCCCTATGAAAATTCCAAATGCATTTTTCACAGGAATAGAAAAAAACTATCCTAAAATTCTTATGCATCCATTCTATTTCTTATCTTCTGATGTTATTTGTTTATCAACAGCAATATATCAATATTTTTGATAAATATTTGATAAACATGATTTCAAATGTTAAAGATATACTTTCAAATTTTTGAAATTGTCTTTATCTTTATTTAAGAAATAAATTTATTTAATAAAGAAATTATTTATTTATTTATTTTAAGAAATCCTTCCCTATCTTGAAGTTATAAAGATATTTTTCTTAGTCTTCAAAAGATATTTTTTATCCTTTAAATTTAGCCCTTTAATCCTCCTGAAAATTATTTTTGTAATTTCTGGAAATATTTTTGCAGAAGTTTTATTTATTTATTTTCTCTGGAACCTAGTTTTATTTGTTTTTTTCCAATACAGGGAACAAATTTATCCAGCACCATTTTAATGGATGGCTCATTAGTTTTCTGCTGACATGATTGCCACCTCTGTCATATATTGTGTCCATTTAAAAAGTCTGTTTCTAAGATTCTGTATTTGTCTATATGTCTGTTTCCATATTGATATTATATTAACTTTGGGCAATTATGGTTCATTGAGTTTCTAGATTAATTTGGAGGGGATAGACATTTTAATAATATTGAGTCTTTCCGTCCATGTAGCTAGTATATCTTTCTATTTTCATCATTTTTGTGTCCTTAAATACTATTTCATATTTTTTTAAAGATTTATTTATTTGAGAGAGAGAGAGAGAGTGCATGTGTGAGCAGGAGGATGGGCAGAGGGAGAGGGAGAGAGAATCCTCAAGCAGACTCCCCACTGAGCGTGGAGCCTGGCCAGGACCCTGAGATCATGACCTGAGCCCAAATGAAGAGCTGGGCGCTTACCAACTGAACCACCCAGGCACCCCTATTTCATATTTTTCTTATAAAAATCTTCCACAATTTTTGTTAAATTCATTTTAGATACCTTGTATGTTTTGTTGCTATAGTGAACAGGATTTATTTTTCTATTCTATTTTCAATTTGGTTATTACTGGCATATGGGAATGCTAATGGCTTTGGTGGGTTGGTCTTATACTAAAAAGCATTACTAGTCTGTATTAACATTTCTAATACTATGTCCATAGTTTCTCTTGAATTTCTATGTATACTGTAATAACCCTGTTTTCAGATAGAGTCAATTTTTTTCTTTCTAATTCTAGTTTCTCATTTTTTTGGACAAGAAGTGATAGAGAATATTCTTGTCCTGATACTGTCTTTGATGAGAATCTTACTAAAATATTATTTATTAAGCATAATGTTTGCTATAAATTTATTAAACATTGTTTATCAAGATCAGGTTAATCAAGTTTTCTTCTGTTTCTTGTTTGCTAAGCATAGTTTCACGAAGAGATGATGAACATTAATACATGGCTTTCTGCCATTGAGATGCTACTATTTTCCCTGATAATCTATTAATGTCAAGTATCAGATTCATAGCTTCAGTGATGCTTAATCATCCTTGAGTTCCTAAGATAAACTCTACTTGCTTGTAGTGCATCTAAAAAATAATCTGCTAAATTTGATTTACTAAAGTTTATTTAGGATTTTTTTTTTCTATAATCATGAGATTGGCCTACAAGTTTCTTTTTCTTGTGTTTACCTAGTCTGATTTAGGTAGAATATGCTACTGTCATAAAGTAGCTGAGTTAGTCTTCCTTCTTATTCTATTATCTGAAACACTTTATGTAATAAAAAATATTATTTCTTTGGGGCGCCTGGGGCTTAGTTGGTTGAGCATCCAACTCTTGATTTCAGCTCAGGTCATGCATGATCTTGGGGTCCTGAGATCAGTGGGGAGTCTGCTTGAGATTCTCTCCTTCTGCCCCTCCCACTACTCGCATGCTTGTGCATGTGCTCTCTTTCTCTCTCAAATAAATAAAACTTTAAAAAATATTATTTCCTTAAGGTTTGGAAAATTTATAAAACCATCTGTCTTACCATCCATAAGTCTTTTGATTTTTTCATTCAAATTCCTGAATAGTTGTTGGTATATTTAGGTTTTCTCATTTCTCTTGAGTAAATCTTCTTGAAAAAGATTTACTTTATATATATTTTCAAATTTATTAGCATAAATTCATTAATAGATTTCACTTGTGATTTTCAAATACGAACTGTATTTCTAATTATGTCCCCCTTTTTATTTCTAGTATGTTTGCTGTGCTTTCTCTCTCCTTTTTTCTCCCTTCCTCTCCATCCCTCCCTCTTTCTTTTTAAATCCGTTTTTGTTAGAATCTTTTTTAAAAGTATCAACTTTTGATTTGTTGCTCTCTGTTGTTGCTTTTCTGTTCCATTAATTTCTGTTAATGCCCATTATTCCTTTTTTCAGGTTTTAATTTTTGAGTTTATTTTTGGGTTTAGTCTGTTACTCTCTTATAGCTCATTAAGTTAAAACCTTGGCTTTTTTTTCCTCATCTTTCCTTTTTTTATAAATGTTTTTAAAGCTATATGTTTTTTTTTCCAGCTATTCCTTTAACTGTATGCCATTCCTTGTATGTAGCATTTTCATTATTACTCACTTCTAAATGTTTTATAACTTTATTGCCATTTCCTCTTTAGTGCAGTTTATGTTAAATGCCTTTAAAGTTTATAAACAAACTGAGGGTTTTAGAGGGGAGGAGGGTGGAGGGATGGGTGAGTCTGGTGATGGGTATTAAGGAGGGCATGTATTGCATGGAGCACTGGGTGTTATACGCAAACAATGAATCATGGGACACTACATCAAAAACAAATGATGTACTGTATGGTGACTAACATAACATAAAAAAATTTAAAAAAGTTTATAAACATGTGCTTTTATATCTTATTTTCACTTTCTAATATTAAATTAGATATTGACAGAAAATAGGATAAACATGCTGCCCTTTGAAATTTTGTCAAGTCTGCCATTGTGGTTTATCACATGGTCAATATGTATAAATGCTCTGCATTTTCCGTATGGAAAAGAATGCATATTTTCTATTTATTTTATCTATTAGATAAAACTTGTTAATTTTGTGGTCACATACTTCAACCACTTACACATTTTTCCGATTTGATCCATTGGTTTCTGATAGCGGTATGTTAAAATCTTTCATTATATTTGTGGATCTAGAATTCTGGTTTTTAAAGTGGGATCTGCAAATTACTTGTGTCAGAATTACCTGATTGTCAGAATTACTTGTTACAAATTCAGATTGTCTGGCCTTACCTCAAACTAGATTAAAATCTTGGGGGGAGTGGTCCCTAGGACTCTTCATTTTAAATAAGATTTGCATGTGATTTTCATATGCACTAAAGTTGTGAACCCCTAATCGAGGACATGATGCAAACCACTGCCATGTTTCTAATATTTTATAGCATGTCTCTGAATATTCAGACAGACAGTGCTGTTTTTACATGTCTGATAATTTCCAGGTGGGTGGATAAACATCATAGTCAGGGACTCCATAGGACTGATTTTGGCGGCTGCTAAGGAAGCACAGCCAATAAAGCTTTTGATGAATTAGCTGGTTGGCCTTGGGCATATTACTTACACTTTTAAGCCTCACTTTCTCCATCTGTAACATGAAATAAATAGATCTGTTTGTGTTGAATAAGTGAGATTATATGTACCAATATCTGGCACCTACTAAAATACTCAATACATAGTAGTTGCTGTTACAAAGAGAGGAAAGAGGCAAAAAGCTTGAACATTCTAATATAATGGTCATCCCCAAACTTATTTCAGTTTCAATTTTTTAAATATGCTTATCATCTTACAATTTGAATTGGTATTTCATGGAGAAAGAGTGATAAAATGCTTTTGAAGAGCTTAAATAATGAAAAATACCTATACAAAGAATGACTTGCATTTGACTCCAGTTATAGGTTATATATAACTCATGTTTTAATAATCCCTTCTTTAGTCTTTATGGCCATTTGAAATCTAATGACATTTGACAACAAAATTAAGTAAAATTGGTTTTAAGTTTCTTTAAAATTGGTAGGTATAATTGAATGAATTGATATTTTCAATAAGAAATGAACTGGCGTTCCATTAATCTCATACATTAAAATTGTTTTTAGTATTGAAAAATTGCATGATTGTGATTGATCACTGGTTTAAAAAACCCTTTTCTATTCATACATCTGAAAGGAATATTTTTAGGTACACAAAAACTGGTTAATATTGGGCACATAATAGCAAAACATAAGATTTTCTTATCTATATTTCCTTGGGAATAAGGCTCATGTACATGCAAAATGTTTAAATCTCTGTTTTTGGTAAAAATAGTTCTGGCCTTGGCTCCCAGTTCTGCTGCTGCCTGAGTGACTGTGAACCATTCTCACTACCTTTTGAAGTTTCAGTTCCTTTTCTGTAACAATGGAAAAAATAATAGTACATATATCACAGGACTGTTGTGAAGATTTGATAAATTAATGCATTTAAAGCTTTTACGTCTGTGTCTAAGCTTAGCAAGACCTAATAAATAGCAATTATTTTCATTAGCTCTCTAACACATTCTAGATATCATCAGTATTATTTAGTGGCGTCTTTAGTCTGTAAATAAATGTAATATAACTAACATTGATGATGTACTTATGAATTAAACTCTTTATAACTGTATGCTCTCGTACATGTATATATAGTACCTGCTATAAACACTATTATTATTACCAGTTTTCATATAGGGAAACTGAAGATTAGAAAGTGAAGAAATGAACGGAAGTTTCCAAAAGCCAAGTTTTGAACCCAAACATTGTATCTTGAGAGTTTATGTTTTTTACCATAATACTTAGGAATTGGTGAGGGAAGCATTTAGTGTTTTACCAAGGATGACCAGCACAGGGTCGAATATCCACTTAGAGTTGGAGATTGGCTTTTGAAAGGAAAGATTTCATCGGGTTATTCTCAGCAACTAAAATAATAGCAGTCAATTGTTATTTCAATAATATCGATGTCCTTCTATTTTTCTTTCTCTCTTCCTCTCTTGTACTCTCCTTTACCCCTCCTCCCACTCCCAGCTACCTATCTAGCCATCTATAACAGGGAAGCCTTCATGGTCTTTATATAAAGTGAAGAGTGTCTATAATGGGACATGGACCAAGCTTTATTATATATTGTTTCATTTATTTCCATCAAGCCAGCTTTTAGAAATATCTTCTATCTTAAGTAAAATTTCACACTGGAGAATATATAAATTATTAAAGAGTGACTTACCATCTTTCATCAAGAAAAATTGATTTTCAGAACATAACTTTAAAGGTGTATTCAGGTGCATTCATTTTTTTCCCCACAGAGTGCAAAGATTAATTTACCATCACATCAATAAGAAGGAGTGATTATGACAAACTCCTGAGTTGAGAATAGTCATTAAAAGTAAGCAAGAGATATTTCACAGGTCAAGTATTTTGTCTGTGAGCCTTGCCCTGGCTATCAGTTTAAAAATGTTTCTCTTCAAGGCAAAGTAAATTCTTGCAGATAGATCTTTTTCACAAGGTCTTTCCTAGGGATTGGATGGGGTAAGGTGATTGACATGAGCTCTTTTCTGGATGATTGAGTCTAAATTTTAATCTCATGGCTGAGAGTTAATGTATCTTCCCAAGTCTTCAGAGTCCTCTTGTATCACCATTATGTATTTATTGCCTAATACTAAACTACTGAATTGGTCTGAAACATTTAAAAGTGGTGTTTCTGTAAGAGATTTTTTTAAAAAGCAAAATCTGTTTATAGAACAGTGAATTTTTACTTTTTGCTACAGAGAACCTTCACTCTTATGATTCTGTAAACATTAACTAATAGTTTAATTTAGCTGTGTAAGACCTGTGCTTTTAGGGAAGGAGGTCAGGATCATGGCAGCAGAAGACATCTCTCCTTTTTGTCCCCCTTTTAACAATTAAAATTTGGTATCTACCCCCAAACAAAACGGCCTCTGTGGAAGTTTTGGGACTGGGCACCATTTGCCAAGGGAGCCAGGAGGAGTCTCAGCCATCTGTGCATTGGATACAAGGCAGACCGACCTCAGTATGAGCCATGGAACCAGCAGTAACCTGCAGGTAGGCTCTAGGTCCTCTTGGCTGAGGTTGGGGAGCATCTGTAGAATGCTGGCTTGGGCAGATGGCCACAGATGAAAGACACTTTGCAGAAGTCCAGATTTTCTGTGGAAATATTCCAGAACTTTGTTGGAGGAAAAAAACACAAGAGTTTGGGTGTCTTGGAGGAGATAAAAAGAGGAACTTGACTGGCGCTGCCTATCTTCCAAGGTGGCACACTTCCTGATTTCATTCTACACTACAAAGCTATAATAATTAAAATAGTATGGTCCTGGCATGGAAATAGACGTAGAGTCTAATGGAACAGAATTGAGAGACCAGAAATAACCCCTCCCATATACAGTCAATTAATATTTGACAAGGAAGCCAACATTACTAATGGGGAAAGGATAGTTTCTTCAATAAATGGTTTTGGGGAAATTGGATAACTACATACATGTAGAAAAATGAGATTGAACTCCTATCTTTTATCACTCACAAAAATTAACTTGAAACGGATGAAAGACTTAAATATAAGATCTGAACATTAAAACTCCTAGAAAAAAATGGAGAAAAAGCTCCTTGACAAGAGTCTTGGCAACAGTGGTTTTGGGGTGTGACAGCCAAAGTCCAGCAACAAAAGCAAAAATCAGTAAGTGGGACTACATCAAACTAGAAAGCTTCTGCACAGCAAAATTAACATTCAGCAAAATGAAAAGGCAACCTGCTTAATGGGAGAAAATGTCTGCAATCCATATATTGGATAAAGGGTTAATATCCAAAATATAAAAATAACTCATTCAACTCAATAAAACAATCCAATTAAAAAGTGGGCAGAGGGAATTGAATAGACATTTTTTAGATAGAACCAGACGTTTTTCCAGATACTCACAAGGGGGAAGGATTCTATGTAGTGAACACAGGATGTGCTGAATAAAGTTAAGCTCCTTAGCTTAGCATTCAAGGCTACCTATTTATATTTAGCTTGTGTTTCTGCTCTTGGCTGTGTGTGTTATCGTTTTCCTTTCCAATTTTTTGCTATGTGGCTTATATACACAACAATGGCTTTTGTATACATTTTTACTGTTCTCTTTTTTCTCCTTCCCCATTATGGCTTGTCTTTTAGACATTCATACATCTCTTCATTGAATTACTTACATTCCTGGGAATTCGTTGGTATTTTATTTTTGTTTTTTTAAAAGATTTATTTATTTATTAGAGAGAGAGAGTGCGAGTGGGGGGAGGGGCAGAGGGAGAGAAACTCAGACTCCCTGCTGAAGTGCAGAGCTGGATGTAGGGCTCCATCCCAGGGCCCTGAGATCATGACCTGACCCAAAATCAAGAGTCTGTCGCTCAACTGACTGAGCCACCCAGGTGCCCTCTGTTGATATTTTAAATTTGCTATGCTAGTTTGTTTTATATAGCAGATGTTCTAGTCGTTTATTTTGAGTGGGTTAATTCTTGGAATTTGTTTGAATATTATGCATATATTATAATGATTAAGTTGTTTAAATGACTCAGTTATTTGGGCATATAAACTATTGTGTTTTTTCAAATTAGCAAACAAGGTGTTGTTACTGCAGAGTGAGATCTGGTGCTGCTATGTACCTCAGATACAACTGGTATTTTGGACAGACCCCATACCAGATCTTTAAAACTGTCTCTGAGATTTTAGATAATTCAGACTTCTCAAAGTTTAAGGCTGCATAGCCACATGGAAAGATTCAGATTGACTTGGGTTGAAATGTTGACTCCTTCACTTCTGTGTTACCAAGTAACCATGTTACTTTGGATACATTATTTAACCTAGCTGAACTTTTGTTTCCTCATCTGTAATATGTATTCACAGATATTTATCAAGTACTTCCTATATATTGGACATTGTTCTTGAGGTGATATTTTAAGTTCTTAGGGTTAAAAAAAGGTGCTATACAGCACAACATTGGTGCTCAGTAATTGATAATTCATAGTCCCTATCATCATTCTCTTAATTCATTTAAAAGCATGGTTTTATTTTATCAGCACAATTTGGTAGAGCAGAATTGGTTTAAATTGGGTCTTTCTTGGTCTCTTTGTAAACTCTGGGCTTTTGACAGTGGAAGTGTTTGGCCTGCAGAGTGTTTAAATACAAAAGAATTTGAATACTTTTAAAGTATACAAATGACTTGTATCTGCATGCCCACCTTTTCCTATTGTGTTGTCCACTGCCCGTCAGAATCACTTGGGGGCACTTTTAAGTATCTGGATGTCCAGGTTGCATCTCAGACCAACCACATAAGAATATTTTGGGGGTGGCATCAAGGCATCAGTACTAGTTAAAGCTCTTCAGGTGATTCCAATGTGCAACAAAGGCTGAGAAAAATTTGGGGTCTGTTTCATTTGTTTATGTCAACTATGTGGCTCCCAAAGGCAATGATGTCATTCCTAAAAGGTGTTTCTATGATCCTGACTTCTAGGTAGGCCTCTTTGTTTCATGCAACATTCAGGCTCTGGCTCATATCCTGTCCCCATTCAGTAGTGAAGCTCTCTCTTTTCTGATACAGGCCACTCATTTTCAGGCCCTTGTCCGCCTCTGAACATACTGTTTGAATTGGCAGAACTTTGCTGTGGGTCAATGTGCAGGATTATCCCTGCCACCTATTTCCTGGGATCTTGGGATGTCCCCCCTAAACTGTGAAAGCATCTCTCTTTTGGCTGTTCCCTGGAAGTTGGGGCTCTAGGCATTACTCTGCCCTCTGTGACTGCTCTGCCTTAGTTTAGGTAGCTGGCTTCAAGTTAGGTAGAATCTTTTGGGTTGACATTTAGCCACTTCTTCCAGAAATGTTATTTTTCTTGTGCTCCTGTTGGGAGAATTGTTGACCCCAAATGTAGAAACATTAGCAGGAGGAAAATGACAACAGATGTGTCCTGAGCTAGAAATACGGACAAAGGTTGGGAGGCAGCCAACAGTGATGATTTTCAGAGGGTTTAAAAGTAAACCTAAATAATTCCCATCTGTGTCTGACCTAATTTTTCTATCTCCAACAAAGTGTTTAAACAAACATATTTTGGACCCTCAGCTGTATAATTTTAGTTGTTTAATGGGCTCAATAAAACCCTTGTGTGTATGTTTATAATAACCTATTTGATCTGTGAAATTGAATGCCCAAGTAGGTCGTCTCAGGGAACTGTTGGCTGAAAACACTTGCCTGTCTTTTATTGTTTCCCATGAACTGTTGTGATTAGACACTGGGAGAGCAACTAATACAAACTACATCTGAAATCACAATTACCAGTTGAACTCCTGCCATGCATTTAGGGTTATGTAAACAGCTTGGTGGGCTTCACAGAAGGCAGATTTTAAGCGGCTTGCATGAAATGGTGAAGTGAAATCCTCGAACAAACATCAATATTAATAATCCTTTAACAGTTTTATGATAGTGATAATAAAAATCAACTCAGGTTCCTGGAATAATTTCTCTCCCACTCTGTGATGAATGTATCCTTTATTATGAGATGCCATTGTTCAGGGTCTTTGGTAACCATGGAGAAAATGGCCATGGTGGCTTTCTTGAGTTTCACTCTGATTGATGCAGTTTATTTAATTCAGCTTTTCAATTTCTTCTTTTAGTCAAGTCACAAATTAATTACACCTCTACTTGCCATGGAGTCATTGACCTAACTTGAAATAAATATTTTATATATGTATAAGTAATATATTTATATATTATATATTTATATATAAAATATTCTCTACATAGAATATACATATTATATTCTATAATAATTCTTAAATATATAGAATATATATAGAATATATATATATTTAGAATATTTTATATTTAACAAATTCCTCCCTAGCCTGGATTAATCTAATCTGTTTAACCTTCAACTTTCCACTAGTAACTTTAATCTAAAACTCTTTTTTTGTTGCAATCTGGGTATATTAGTCTTATTCTGATAACCATTTCCTCTCATCTCACCTACTTCTTTAATGGCTTTTTAATCTTCTTTGTTGAAAATCTTGCTTTCCTTCTGAGTTGACCTATTGCTAAATACACTTGACACGTGCTCAGGAAAATGGCACCTCTCCTCCAAATAGGAGCTGATCTATATCCCTGCTGACCTATGAAGAATGTTCGCTAAAACATGACCTTGAGTAGGTCACTTGTGTTCACAAAACTCCAGTGACTTCTCATTTGCTTTTCTGAATAGCATCTGGAGTGAATGACCAAATCCTACTTCCTCTGGGAAGCCTTCCTTCCCATCCTTGAAAAAGTCAATACCCTCTCTTCTAGAAATCTAAAGTATTATTTTCCACACTGCTCATAATTTACTGTCCTGTATTGTAGTTATTTTTGTGCTGTCTGTATCTCATCCATCTAATAGATGATAAACTCCCAGAGGATGCCTCCCACAGAACAAGTGCTCAATAAATATCTGTCCTTGATGAGAACAGATGATAGATCACATTTTGTTGGAGGATTGGAGGCAAAGTCTCAGAAGTAAACCTATAATTTTAGGCCTATCCCCTCCCCCATAATAAAATAGGGAACATTTGTTGAAGGCTTATGATGTATTTGGTATTTGACATGAATTTTTTTTTTAATCTTCCAAACCCTATAAAGTTAGTGCTGTTGTTAATGGATGGGGGAAACAGAGGCACAGGTAGTTTAAATAATCCATCTAAGGTCATATTGACAATAAATAGGTAGCTTAGATTTTGAAACCAAGGGAGTCTGATTCTAAAACCTGTGTCTTAATATTTGCACATCTTGCCTCACTCCCATCTCATCTGAGCCTAGTTTGGAACGGAATTCAGGGTGTAAGTATCAAGAATCTGTACTCCATGAAATATTTGGTCCTTTAGAAGGATTACAAAACATAATTTCAATGATCAGGTTGATTTTTTTTAAAGATTTATTTATTTATTTTAGAGAGAGAGAGAGTGCAAGCAGGAGGAGGAGCAGAGGGAGAGGGAGAGAATCTCAAGTAGATATTGAACTGAATTTTAAATTCTAATTCCAATTCTAACCTCTAATTTTTTATTTAAAAATTCATTCTCAACTGTGAATGCTTTTTTTTTTTTAAAGAATTTATTTATTTATTAGAGAGAGCGAATGAGAGAGTAGGCACGAATGCAGGGGAGAGGAGCAGAGGGGGAGGGACAAGCAGAATTCCCTGAGCGTGGAGCCTGATGTGGGGCTCAAAGTGGGGGCTTAGAGCATGTGGCAGAGAATCTAAGAAGACATGGATTGCAAGATGCACCGTCTTCATCACATCGCTAAGAGAGAAACTGCCAAAATAACCATGTCACAGAGCTTTCTTATCACTTGGATTTTAACATTTTATTCTGTTTTTTAAAGTTTTAATTTAAATTCCAGTTAACACAGTGTGATATTTGTTTCAGGTGTACAATATAGTGATTCAGCACTTCAGTACAACACCTGGTGCTGATCATCACAAGTGCACTCCTTAATCCCCATTGCCTATGTAACCCATCCCCCCATCTTTCTCCCCTCTGGTAACCAACAGTTTGTTCTCTAGAGTCTGTTTCTTGGTTTGTTTCTCTCTCTCTCTCTTTTCCCCCTTTGCTCATTTGTTTTGTTTCATAAACCCACATATGAGTGAAATCATATGGTATTTGTTTTTCTCTGACATTTTAAAATTTTATTTTTAATGAAAGAGCATAAACAATATTAATTGGTTAAGGTATTCCTTAACACTTCTTTATATCTGGAGTCTGAATCTTTAATGTCTATGTTTCTCACACATTATCATTCTCTGCACCATCAAGAGTGTTGGTAGGGCAATATTTCTTGAAAGAATACTCCATTACCACCTCTGAGATTTTTTTGCTGGCCGCTGATACCAATTTTGCAAGACTGGATGCAAATGTGCAGGCTACCAGAATTTCATCTCTCCTACTTCCTGGCCAGCAGCATCGATGAGACACTTCACGTTTTGAAGTTAAAATGTGAAAAACACTGATCAGAAACTGGTGGAAGAGAGCAAATATAATTTCACTTAAACAATGTATTCCACTGTTTGAAAACATTTGAAAACCTCTGGTGTTGTCAAAAGAACCTTGGTCTTGGGGAATCCGAGGTCTTGGCTTGAGTACTGGCTCTTCTGACTGGCTGTAGCATGCAACATAATCTCTCTGAGTCTGTTTTCTTTCTTTCTTTCTTTTTTCTTTTAAAGACTTTATTTATTTATTTGTCAGAGAGAGAGAGAGGAGAGGAAGGGAGGAATGGCACAGAGGGAGAATGAAAGAGAGAACATCCCCACTGAGCAAGGAGCCAGTACGGGACTTGATCCCAGGACCCTGGGATCATGACCTGAGCCAAAAGCAGATGCTTAACTGACTGAGCCACCCAGGCGCCCCCTGAGTCTGTTTTCTAACCTGTACTCAAGGAATAAGCATGCTTATCTCATGCGATGGTTGCAAAGATTAGAAAAAATTAAATTTCACTGAATCAGGAAGTTTTCTAGCTTGTTTGCCACTATCTTTCCATTATGTGGAGCAGTAACAGAGACTTCACAGTGATTTCTAACAACTGCCTGCTGAATGAATGAACCAAAGAATGGACATCTCAGATGTGGTAAGCTACATGCCGAAGTCTTTATGTTGCCACGTTGCTGTGGCAAGAGGCAGTGTATTCTAACTGAAAGAGGAAACTCAGCAGGGGGTAGTCCCTTCTTCATTTTGTCTCAGTGGTTTTGTGGCATTGAATTCTGTCTACTTCCCAAATACTGGTAATTTCTTCTGGTCTAAAGTTACTTGGTTATTTTCTTCTATATTAAAGAAAGAAAAATCAATGTAATTGTAGGGCAGAAAGCTGTTCTATCACTCTTGAATTATTAAAAATATCATTAATTATAGTTTTCTTATATATGTCTATTGTTGAAATATTAAAAGATACAGAAGATGTGGAAAAGAAAAATGCCATTATTTGTAATTCTACTACCTGGAGAGAGTCATTGCTAATACTTTTTTCTTACATAATTTGTAGTACTGTGTACCTATTATTTTGTAATCTGATTTTTCACTTGATATAATTTCTCCATATTATTTAAATGTTCTTCATATACATTGTCTATGAGGGGTGCTCCATTATAATTTATTTGAGTAATCTATACTTGCTGGAGATTTAGATTGTTTCCCATTTTTCACTATTTTAAATATCACAGCAAAGAATATTTTTGAATGTTTCTATTTATGTACATCTCTGATTATTTTTTTTAGAATAAATTCTTGAAAGTGGATTCATAGTGTCATAGAGTTTGAAGTCTTATAAAGTATGAAATCTTATTCTAGTTTAGTTAAGAACACTTAAATTTAGCTACAAATTTTACCCAGGCAGTGATAAGGTAAGGAGGAGCGTGTTGAAGGTAGACCCGCTTGGAATTGCCAGGTGAGATCTGCCAGCGTCACGCTCCTACTTTCTTAAGGCCTTGTTATTGCCTTGTAGTTCCCGAGAGACATAGGGCTCATGGGTTACGAGGACTGTCAGATATCAGGACTGAGAAGGTCTTTTATTTGTCTTTCTTTTTCCATCCAAAAAAATGGAACGCGGTATCCTCACTAAATGACAGGTAACTACAAGGAACAGATCTCATTATTCTCTCATTTCATTCATATGATGAATGAGTCAGAAAATGGACTCAAGATCTGAGCATCAGGGGATCTGATTGTCACAGTATGAAAAGCTTTTTAGCGATAACTGCATATATGCTCCCACATTACTGCCAACAGAGCAAATACAATCTAGTTCGAATGGCAGATGTACTGATTCCCATGTGGGACCATTGACATTTTTATAAACCATTTGTAGCCCAGTGTCACTGTGTTTTGCCAAGTTGCGTCCTCCCAGTGAAGTCCAAATAGAACCAGAGAGAGGTTCAGTTTTCAATGCAGTGAAAAATAAACAAAGGGAAAAAAAAAACCTGGATTACTCTCCAAAATTATAATGCAAACCTGCCCCAGAAATGTGTATTATTTTTCTGAATGCGTTCCAGCTGAACGGGAGGGAAAATAACAACCAAAGACCATAATGACTCATTGGTGGATATTGTGTCCCATCTGTTGGTGGTAGTAAGAAAGGCTCTAGGCTGTTATACCTGAAACACTTCTCACTGGTAAAAAACCCAAATCCCTCATGACATTTTTCTGCCTCTGAACTCGTGTTGTATCTCATTTATTAGGAAGAAAAAAATATGAAAATGGTGGGATGTTGTTATATATTTGAAGGGCCGTAAAATTTTCAAGCATTGCTTGGCTCTTTCTGGTGAAGGAGATGTGTTGGTTTCATAACAAGCAACAAGAAAGGCTTTGTGAGCCCAAAACTTTGATTCCTACAGAGTGCTGTATTCTTGGTTAACACTTAAAGAGTTTAGTCCTTATAACGGTTAATTTTTGATCAACTCGACTTGCCATGGAGCGTTGGGATTAAACATTCTTTCCGCATCTGTGAAGGTGTTTCTGGTTGACATTAGCATTTGAATTAGTGGACTCAGTGACAGAGATTGCCCTCCCTGATGTGGGTGACCATCATTCAATCCACTGAAGGCCCGAACAGAATGAAAAGCCCAGCAAGGAGGAATATGTGGAACCGCCCATTCCCCTCGATTTTTTAACCTGTTCACTGCTTGAGCTGAGACATATCTTCTGCCCTTGGGCTGGAATTTATACCGTCTGCTCCCCTGGCTCTCAGGCCGTTGGACTTGGATTGAATTACACCACTGGCTTCCCGGGGTCTCCAAATTGTAGATGGCAGGTAATGGAACTTCTCAGCCTCCACATTCTTGTGACCCAGCTCCTCAAAATAAATTTCTCTCTCTCTCTTGACATCTACCCATTTATCTATTTACCTAGATATACATAGTTACACACATATATAGATAGAGACATAGAGAGAGATATGGAACAGAATCTATGAGTTCTGTCTCTCCAGAGAGCCCCATTTATTACAATAATTTACTCAGATTTTCCTTAAGGAAAACAATAAACCTAATTGTATTTATGGCCCAGTGTGTTGGTCACTGACTTTCACTATTGCGGGGTCAAGATTCTGGCTTAGGTCAGGTTTAATTTATAGATGCACATCTGGACTCAACCAGTCAACAATTAGCATGAGAACTGAGGTGCCTCTGGGAAAATCTATCTTAGGAACCCAATTTGCAAGCCTTAGTCATTGCAAAAGAGAAGCAGTTTTAGCACAGAACTGAGTTTGTCCTTTGGATTTGCCAGTCCTGACCCCCTCGTTGGATTCATGACTGAATCTTGTTGGGGCAGAAGCACTGTAAGTGAAAGTGAAAGAGCTATTTTAATCCTTAAAAAGATGCTTTTAAAAACATCAGAGGCCCAGCAGGACCCAGGTTGGGAAGCCCATATTGAAGTGTTCCCCAGAGCAGGGACAGAGCCAGTGGGGGAGATCATGGTGGTGTCTAGAGGAATCTTGCAGTGAAGGTCCCATACCCAGAAGGGACAGATTCATCGTGAACACTCGTGACTCAGTCCCTGCAGACTCCTGGAGTACTTGGTAGTGGGAGGGGTTAAAGGGCTGGGGGTGTTAAGGACAAGCAAAATTATAAGCCAGTGAAATCGGAGCTATTTCTGTTACTATGACCTCATTTACACCCTGGGAAATTAGAGTCCTCAAATCAGCATTTGGTTCACAAGGTACTCATGAGAATCATTTAGTTAAAGAGTATTAATGTTGCAGAGGCCTAATGCCACAGAGACCTAATATTAACCATACTGAGATCTAACTGTGAAAGAAAATTAGGGGAACTAGTCAAACAATGTTGCTGAAGGGCAGAAAATGTTTGAACTTGCTGCTTTTTTCGCCTAGGTATGTCTATGATGGGAGTAAGATATTTTTGCCCCAAGCTGAATGGCAGTTTACCTATGTGATGGGGTTGTTGGTGGGGGGCTGTGGGGTGAGGTGTGGGGGTGTAGGGTGAGGCGTGGGGGTGTGTGTGGTGTTCTTCAGTCTTTCTCCAACACTGTGGAACACCTTCTTTTCTAAGTTTACATTTTTAACTGACTGACATGGGGAAACCAAAAATCAGCCCCCTTGCCTCAAGCTGGAATGCTCTAGGGTACAAGTCATCCTCCTGAGCTTCTGTGGTCAGGCTACAGCTGATGTGTGGGGACCCAGGCACTGTTTAAAATACTTTATAGATTTACTTGTTTAGTCTTCACAACAATACGATGAGTCAGGTCCTGCTTTAACTCTGTTTTAAGGATGAGGAACCTGAGACACAAGGAGGTCAAGAAAGTTGCCAAAGATCACAGAACTGATAAATGACAAAGTGGAATTCTTTTTTTCTTTTTTAAGATTTAATTATTTATTCTAGAGAGGGAGTGTCAGGGGAATGGGCAGAGGGGAAAGGAAGAGAGAGTCTTCAGCAGGCTCCACACTGAGTGCAGAGCCAGAGGTGGGGCTCAATCTCACGACCCTGAGATCACGACCTGAGCTGAAACCAAGAATTGGATGCTTAATCAACTGTGCCACACAGGTGGCCCCAGAAGTGGAATTCGATCCTAGGCATCTGGCTCCAGAAGCCAAGCTCTTACTCCAGAGGCCGTACACATTCTTAGTGCTTGTATTCACCTGTAGGCAGAGATATTTCAATGGCATAGAATCTACAAAGGTGTGTGTATGTGTGTATGTATTTGTGACGGCGTTGGCAAGTGTGTGATGACAGTAAATTAGAAGTCAATGATATTTGAGGAGCTTTACGTTTTTGAAGAAAATTGGAGTAGAATTTAAGGTTATCAACTAATAGGTATTAAAAGTCCTTCAGTCTAACAGTCTTTAAATCTCTCCTCTTTAAGGTCAAAACCCTGTGTACTAATCCCTTATGAAGAACAGCAGTCTGATTTAGTTTCATACCCTTTGACAGAGCCACCCATCACTGTATACCACCTGCCTGATATGGAAAAGATTAACTTTGATCTGATGAGCTGTATTTTATAAATAGAATTAATCACTGGCTGCGGGGAGATGAGGTCATCAGATTTACACTGAAGTTCTAATGCCGAGCAGACATCAAAGCCACATCTGCTCAGCTCCTGTTCAAAGGGTAAACCTTTTCTTCTCCATGGAGTTGCTTGGTCCCAGCTCCTCAAACAAGAGCATCCTTTCTGGGCTGTAATCTTGCTGCTCTGTGCATTCATTTTGGAATGGATAGAGAACCTGATAGAGTAAAAGGTGTGTTTTCTTTCCATTATTGGTGTCCTCTCAAAGCTCCATTTTCTGCCAGTCTTTGAGCATGATGTGTTTTTTCTTAGATGTCTTTGACATCTCTAGTCTTCTGCCATTGCAGTTTGTTTTGCATGAATTTGTTCCTACCCATTGCTTTCCTCATCCATGAGAGGAGGGGAAATCATTTTGCCTGTCCGTATTTTGTCCTCTCTCTGGGCCCCTCCACATGGACGTGGTAAGGAACAGATAAGCTGTCCCAAGGCAGGGAAGCCCCATTTCTGGGGCATCAAGAAGCAGTTTAGTAGCTATTATATTTTCCTCTGTTGACACTGAAAAGTTTCTACCTCAGAGGCATTGACCTCCATGTTACAAATCCTCTTTTGGATCTAAGATTTCTTGCTGTAACACACCCATATTGTGTGGAACCCCAATACTGATAGAAAAAAATGGCTATAGTTACTCCTGTATCTTCCCTTAACTGTTTTCAACCCTGTAGGCAAACTTGGTTCATGGCTGGTTAGTAATATGTATTTAAGATGCAGTTTCTTCCTGGATTCAAAACTGGATTGATTTCAGGGCACTCAGGATTTCAGAACCTTCTAGGGCAGAACTCAGAGAACCTTTCTGATCTGTGCTCTCACTGAGCACTCTCTAGCCTACCTTAGGGTCTCTTAAACATGAACAAGCTTGAAAGGAGATCTAGCATTTTGTGGCAGAGAAAGGCTAGAAGGGTCAGGAAAAAAATCCTTTTGGTATAGCTTAGGACTAGAATAGTCTCCTGAGACCAAAAGCACTCAAGACCAAACCCCTAAAACTTGTTTGGGTGATAGCTGGCCGTATGCATGGGGGCCATCAATGCTCGACGCTGCTTGGGGTGTACCGTTGGAGAAGGAAGGGCTTACTGGACAGTCAGGTATTCTAGATGTGTACCAGCCCTGAGGCTGCAGTTAACACCTTCACCACATAGCCACATGAAAGCACTCGAGTATCACAAGGCAAAGCTTTCCCGAAGAATTCACAGGTGGAAGTGCCAGTGAGCAGTCCCAGTCAGGGTCTCACCCGGGAGGCTATGCGTCTGCAGACCCAGAGGAGGTAAAATGGTGAAGAAGTGGGTTAGTTCAGGCCCCCCAAGAAGCAGATTACAAGACAGAATGCAGTGTGACAGGGCTGTATTAGAGGGACCCTTGAGAAAGTAAGGAGGGAACGGGGAGAGGCAGGGGAGCTGATGGACTATAATGGGCCTTGGGAAGGAAAGTTGGGTGGAAGCATCACATCTATTTGATCTAATAAATGTCTGTGAGGCCTCTGGGGGAGTCCTGGAATCAAAGGTGCCCGTTGGAGAGGTCCTGGGTCTCCCAGGCATGGGTCTGCCTCCCCATCCTTGTGACTGCAGGTATCCAGTGGGAGCAGCCCAGGAAGCAAGGCCTTGCTGTAGACACAGTGATGGATTCTGGAGCCCAGCAGCTGGGGGTCTAGGTCAATTACATTCCTTATAGGTAGAGGTGGGAAGCGTCCCCTCAGCTGCTACAGTCAAGGACTCCATATTGGATCAGGCATGTGCGTGCCCGGACAGAAGCGGAACTATCGCTATGAAAGAGGGGAGGAGAGATGCTATGTGTCTGAGCACCATGGACTCTTCCTGTTCTCTCCAGTGAACGAGAAGGCAGTCTCATCTCTCCAAAGTGTCTGCTTTGAGAGCAGAAGGAGGAAGAAGCAGCACTGGATGCTGACCTCCGGCAAATGGTGAAGAGGCAAGGAACCTACTGTGGAAGGGGGAGATTTCTCCCAGCCCCAGCACGGAGCCAGCAGAGAGAAACCGCACTGCCAGCAAAGGGCGGGGTTGCCACAAGGGGAGTGACAGCCACAGCAGAGAAGAGGATGGCTGGAGGAGGTGACTTTTGTGGTGGCAGGGCCACGTTGTGGTTCTGCAGTGACCAAAAATGTGGAGCAGGAGCACTGATCCGAGGTCAAGTCAAGGAGAGTGGTGATGACAGGGGCTGGGTGTGAGTCAGGGAAGAGAGTGGATTGGGGGCTCAGGGTTCTAACAGGACCACAGCTGGGGAATCTCTTAGAGGCAGCTGCCGTTCCTAACACTATGAACAGGCACCTGTCATAGTGCACATGCCAACAAAAGAAAGGTTTCCTTTCGCTTTCCTCTTCAAGCGCAAGTCAAGGATGATGAAACCGAATGGCGTCTGAAAAGGATATAGAGAAATGATGCCGTTGGAAATAGTCTGACTTGCATAGCAGAAAGCTCTCAGTGAATACAGGCAGCAGGTAAATAATTTTCCTATCCTGGTTTGACAAGAACATGGAGTGTGTTGAGCAAGAACTGGCTTTTCAGAATAAAATGCTCCTAGTCATTGGCTGACAGCCCTTTATGTACGTATGTATGTGTGTATGTATGTATGTATGTATGTGCACAAACCACGCTTAGTCGAATCAAGGGGAACTAGCCAAATTAGCAGGATCTGGGTTCTCATTCCTGGAACTTGCTAACAGGAGGATATCAGTCAGGCTTACGGAATTAGCATTTTCCTGATAGCAGTGCACAAAGCCTTTTAATGACGACTTTGGAGTCTCTGAGCTTAGGCTCTTGACTGCGGTTCCTAAGCAACAGAGGAATTGGCAGAGAATGTGTTTTGATGTATCATTAAATAAAGGCTGCACAATGCTGAAAACTGTGGGCAGAAATTGGGATAATTGTGTTTATTTTTTGGTGTATTATGTTAAAAAATAAACAAAAATCCTTAATGCCCTAGAAAATGTGCTCTCCCTCTCTCTCTGTCTCTGTCTCTCTCTTGTTTTTGAGCACTACCACTTCTTTTTCTCATTTCCCCCCCCCCTGCAATTTAAGCACAGCATTTATCTTTTTTATGGACAGTATTTCAAGGTTTTTCCCCCCCTCCCAGCTCTGTTCAATCATAGAAAAATTGGATCACAAACTGTAACAGCCAGAAGGGATCCAAGGGATCTTTTAGCAACCACCCCCATTTTCTTTTTATAGAAACCATGGTTCAGAGAGGGGAAGGGACTGCCTCGATCTGACTTGTCTCTAACTGCTCGGATTAATTATCGCTTCCTCCGTGAAGCCTCCCCTGATGCCACAGGGGTATTACAGCACCTCGTTTGAAAGGATACGCTCCATTCACTACACTCCATTCAGTTGTTAGGATGTTGTATTGTGGTTGTTTACCTGTTTGTCTCTTTCACAAGTTCCATACTGCCTCTCTTGTTCATTGTCCCACACCTGGAGCCTGATGTGGTACCAGACTGGATGGTGCACTGGATACTGTGGTGCACTGGATACTCAATAGATGTGTAGTGAATGAATTGTCCAAGGCCACACACTCAGTTACTGAAAAACTGGGGCTAAGACCCAGGTTTACTGTCTTCTGGTTTAGTGTTATTCCTTGCCCTACTGCAAACATTACAGTGATATGGAGAAAATGAACACATTTAGAGGACCCCAGCTATGCAGTCTTCCTGCTGCTCTCATTCAAGGTGAATGGATCATAAGGACGACCAAATCTGACTACTAGCTGTAGCCACCTGTATCTCTGCCATGGGCCCATCCACTTTATGTCTGAAATGCTAATGGGATGCGTTGGGTGCTACCTCAGATCATCCCACTTTCCTCCCTCACGTGGAACAAATGAACAAAGCACCTATTCTACAGGTGCTGAGCTCCCTCTGGCGATTTACTAGTTAACAGAAACAAACCAGGGTTCATACTCACATGGACATGACTCTAAACACAGGCACTGGCTGGCCCCTCACACCCCTACTCCACATCACATATTAGCTTTCCAGTTCTCTTATTATCTAGCTCTCCAAGATTTATAAGGGAGATAACTCTAGTATGATGCTTCCGTCCTACATATTTTCTTTCTTCATTAATCAAACTCTGATGAAGCCTTCTGTACCCAGAAATGACAGCCAAGTTACTCTTCTTCATATCCTGTTTGACAGGATGCATTACTTTCCCTGCTGACTTCCTCACCTCCCCTTCATTTCCTAATCATCTACGTTCTGGCTTCTCCTCATCTCCCCAACCCACCTTCCATTGGCCTCCACTTCAATATTTCAGGAAACTTCCATATCAAAATCTCCAATGATTTCTAATTGCCAAATACAGTAGATAAAATTTAAATATTCATTGTAGTTACCTCCTCTGTGGCATAGTAGACCCTTGACCCTTGGGTGAAATATGTTCCAGAACATTATGCACCCTAGATTCTCGAGTTATCACTATAGCCTACAATGCCATGATAACTTGCAATAGATTGCTGCTAAAGGATTTTGCTGATTCAGATGCCTAATGTCCTTGACAGTTAATGTGTCCTTGACAATAAGGAGAAGCAAGTGAAGCCACTTAGAGAGGTGGGTCTCCCTGCTAAGTGATGTGCTCTCCACACCAGCTGAGAACTCAGGTTTGTGTCCTCACTAAGATTTCAAATTGTTACTTGTCATGGAACTTGGGTTTGGTTAAATAATTGAAACTCAGCTACATATGCCAGAAGCTACCTTACTATTGCTTAATCTGTCTTTAAAACCCTTTTCTTCTTTGGCTTTGGCTCACTTGATCTCTGTTTCTCCTGAGTCTTTGTGATGGATTCCTTTCCTTGGGCCCACCCCTTTAGTATTGGTCTTAGGTGGAATACTGATCCCAGATAATTTCCTTTTCACTGAATAAATTCTCTTGTGCCAGTGGGTTTGGCCACTTCATATTTTCCGTATATTTAGCTTCTAATACTGGATGGCTTAACACATAAATGTACTGGGAAGTCACCAATGTGCCTTCTGTGTTATACTGACATCATCCCCTCATGCATTTGTGCTGGTTATTGTCCATTTGTCTCCGGAGATCTATACTCGTTCCTGCCCTGCTCTATGCTCTGAAAGCTGACCTCTATGGCTTGTATCACCTGGGGTTCCTTACTGTTTGGCCAGGCAGAGGCACTGGCTAGAGATCAGAGGGCAGGAGAAGAGAGGTCATGCATCTATTGCGCTCACTCCTCCCCTGGCTGTGGCTATGGTCCTGTGTAGCCATACATAGCTTTTGCTAGATGATTGCTCTTCCATGGCTCCCGTTTTCTTTCTCTTTCTTTTGTTTTTTAAAGATTTTATTTATATATTTGAAAGAGAGAATGAGATAGAGAGCATGAGGGGGGAGGGTCAGAGGGAGAAGCAGACTCCCCGCTGAGCAGGGAGCCCGATGTGGGACTCAATCCCGGGACTCCAGGATCATGACCTGAGCCGAAGGCAGTCGCTTAACCAACTGAGCCACCCAGGCGCCCCATGGCTTCCGTTTTCGATGGGCTAAAATACCATGGTTTGTCTCTGATCGCTGTTGCCAGCCCCTGGTTGCTTCACCATTCTCTTTGTTGGTTCCTTGATCAGGCCCGCGTCTCTGTTGATACTCCCTTCATTTTTAATCTCTTCAGTTAAACTACTCTGAATGTGCCGTCTGTTTCCTGTGGGTCCCTGAGTGATGCAGAGCTAATTCACCTTACAGAAACAGGCATGAAACCATTTCCTATCCTTCCTCAACTACCTTAGCTATTTTTCATATTAAACACTGCAATCTCAGTTATATGGAATCTAAGGAGCAGTGGATGTCTTGTGCAAGGAGAGAGCTCAGAGACTAGAGTCCTATGTAGCCTCACGACGAAGGTTTTGAAGAAACAGTGAAGTAGATAATGAGTCTTCTCTCTCCTTTCTCTTCATTATATTTTTTTGTAGTGGCACCAACATGAACTATCTAAAATTTGAGTCTGATCAGGTTATTCTCCCTAAATTCCTTCAATGGCTCCCTGGTATCTATAGAATAAAATTTAAGCTCCTTAGTGAGCTACGTAATTCCTTCATGTTTTACCTTTCTCTGGCATCATCTCCTGCCAATCCCTGAATGAGTCCCAGTGGCCCCTTAGATGCACCATATCATATATGTGGCTCAGTATTTTCCTCTCCCTAGATTCTCTCCCTTTGTTTTCTATCTTGCTTAATGATACCATTGATCATTCAAATCCTAAAAGCCACAATAGAATTTTTATTTTATCTCCCTCAACTCCAGCAGGTAGGGGCTTACCAAATGCTACCTCTGAGAGGGACTTAGCTTCATACTTTACTAGAAAAGCCACTCCATGTGATTTTTTTAGTTCCACATACCCAGAAGGGATTGGACTAGAGGCCGGAGGTGATACATCCATTAGCCCAGGATCCTGAAGGCATATGTCAGTGAAAGCAATAGAAGTTTCCTTGGCTCTTTTTACTATGTCTTCATTTCTTTTAGAAATAGATTTTCCCTTCACGGTGTATGCTCCAATAATGCTGTAATAGAGATGGAGAAAGTTTCCATGACTATGAGGGTTTCCATAGCAGAGCCACCATTTAGTGGCCTTGGAAGAAAATAGGAATAATTAAGAATTCAGAGGCAGTTCACCATCAAATTACGAATTTGGCAGTTTTAATTTTGGAATTAAAACAGCTAGATTGTGTTTATTTAATTTTTTTTATATTGGCATAACAGATGTCTTCCCCAGGGAACATTCTTAGTGATTAAAATATAGAAATACATTATACAAACACACACACACATCCAGTATTCTGCAGCATTATTGTTTTTATGTCACCAGCCAGAGGGAATTACAAAATGGTAATATTAGAAGACCTCTTAAATGTTCCTTGAACAGATCCTGATTCCAGAAAAAAAATAAACAATACCCTGAAATATCAAAATGGATGGTTGTCTTAATCTAAACCAATCGAAAGGAGAAAGTCTACAGTTTCCTTCACCAACTCGTATTAGGTTCCACAAAAAGTGACTGGAATTTCTACAGAGAGAGAAAAGTCTTACATACAAAACTGTTGAGGCTTTGTTGTGGGGAGAGATGAAGGGGAAAGATTAGTGTATTGACAAGCTAGGTGTAAATTTAGTATGTCTGATTTTATTTTGACTCAGAATTTTGAAATTGACTTAATCCGAAATTAGTCAGGGGTTCAGCCAGGACAGCAGAATAGAACTATTAATGTATTCCAAGTATGGAGGCTTTGGCCTTTTTCCATGGGATTGCAGGTTTACAGTAGTTGAATAGGCAAGAGAAGCAAAGAAACAGGAAGCCACCAATGATGATGTAGCCACTGATTGTTTCCCAGGGGTCTCCCAGCACCTTCTGTGAATTTCAAGGACTCTAGAAAGCTCTTGCCACCATCTCCACTGTCTACTGCCCACTCTCTGGGCCACCTCCCACAGCCTGGAAGCTGCTACGGACCTCACATGTGCCTACCTGAAGCTGTCTGGGAATAGTGGCCTTTCCTCACCTCCTGCCTTTTGTCTCCCACATCAGGGGCCCCACACAGCTAGTTCTCAGCCAGAACCAGGTGAGGAAGGGATTCCAAGAAGGCTGTGCCTGGCTTCCCCTCCCCAGTGCAGAGGAGGCTATAGATGGAGGTTAAAAGGGCAACATATCCTCTGTGATAAAAGTGGAAAAACTTCATATTTAGCAGCATGTTGCAAATAGCATTGGAAAATCTTTAAAATATTTTCATTAATTTTTATTGGCAAGAAGGAAAAATGCCTAATGGAAAGAAGATGGTCTTTGGAGTTGACAGACCTGGGTTTAGATGCTAGGTCTACCACACCGAGCTCTGTGATCTTGAGTCAGTCATTCTAGCGTTTGGAGCCTTTGTGCTTTTTGTTTTTTGTTTTTTTTATCCATAGAAATGTGGATTCTGATGTCCGTTTTGGAGTAATGCTTTGAAAAGTAAATGAAATAATCTCTGAAAGTGTTTATTTGGCACCACAGGCCTGACATATAATAAGCAGTCAGTAAATGTTAACTCTGTAAGAAACGGAAATGGGACTGGCATTAGGGGGGCTCTAGGAGATTGTTTCCATGCCTTGATCAAATGACAATGTTGTTGCTACATGTGTAATGGCTTGACTTTCCCTTGTAGTACATTACTTACAACTTTCAATATCAATAAGCTTTTCTCTCTTAATGTATTTCTTTTACAATTTTCTCTCCCAGAAAGAGCAGTACAAGGAAGGCAGCATGGTTTGGAAACCTTGCCAGAAATAGGCTATGTCTCCCTGAACAATTAAGTTACTTTCTCAAAGCCTCAATCTCCTTATATGTAAAATGATGAGCTTTAAGTGTGTGGAGAGGAAGAAGGGATGACTAAGCTTGTTTGATTTGTTTTAACTCATTTTCTCAACATTTCCTTGCCTCTTATGCTTAAGTCACTGTGTTAGATGCTATGGGGGGGGGTGATTGAAAAAGAGGCAGATAAAAATGTGGCCCCTGCCATTCAGGGCAATATAATCCAGGAAAATAAAAAATACCAATGAGAGACACATAATATATGGTAGACTTGGAGCTTCTGGTCTGAAGTTATAAGGTTTTATTGTGGTGGGTGATAACTCCATTAAATGTATCGGAAGCTCCACAGAGAGGGAGGCAAGGGTTATCTTTTTAAAAAAATATTCCAGTGGTTCCATGAGGTGTTGCTTTCCATTGAGAAGAGAAGGCATTCAGAAGTATAAATGATTGGTTGAGTTCTAAGGCATCCTAATGTTCACAATTTGGCACACATTCTCTGAGCATCTGTGGTGTAGTAGGCCCTGTGTTGAGATGTGGGTATAAAGACAAACTACTTTATCTGCCCTCAAGGAGTTTCCATTTTGGCTGTTCGGACACAACTTTTACATAATTGGCATATATTGGTTATCAAGAGAATTGCTAGTAGGGCTGGAAATATGTCCACCCCTCTTTGCCATTATATTACAATTTAGCTCATTTTAGCTTTCTCTAAAGTTTTGCCTTGGACAAAACTCATTCCATCCTTTTACGCGCTTTTGATTTAGGATTAGATGGTGTTGCTTTTTCTACTATTCCACAAAATTAAATTCACAGAGTGTAATTTTGTGTACTGGATACACCAGTCATCATTAGTAAAATGTTTATTAAGGAAGCAATTTAGAAAGCAAGGCTGGTCTCAATTTAAATGCAGTTTTAACTGTGAAAACTTATGACATACATATGTAATGAAATTAAGTTATATGAAGAAAAATAGGTAAGTTGGATGCTGGTCAATTGGGGCTAGGTCAGTGTTTCAGAATATGTGTTAAAAAATAAAAAATAAAACCCTCAGGGTGCCTGGGTGGCTCAGATAGTTAAGCATCTGCCTTTGGCTTGGGTCATCACCCCGGGGTCCTGGGATCGAGTCCCACATCAGGCTCCCTGCTCCTTGGGGAGCCTGCTTCACCCTCTGCCTCTGCCTCTCTCTCTCTCTGTCATGAATGAATAAATAAAATCTTAAAAAAAATAAAAAATAAATCCTCAAAGAATCAAACTGCCAGCTTACTATCACAGTAATTGCAGCTGTTGCCAATCCACCTTCCCCCCCTGCCCAACAGGGGCATGTTTCATATTCAGACAAGTCCCTGTTTCAAAGATTTGCAGCTATGCAAACACTAATGGATGGGCCGTAAGATATACAGTGGGGGGACTAGTTGAAGGCTTAAAGTACGCTATCATTAGTCCCTGACTTCTCATATCCCAGTGAGCTGATCTTGCCTTTTTGCAAATCCTGTTGTGAAATAATATTTTATTAATTATGTGGCATCCTGTTCTCGTTACTGTAGTACTCGGTACTATTTCATTTTCGAAAGCAACATGGCTATAGCTGTTGCAGATGATCTGTAACATCGTTGTATATTGCTCAGGACATGCTTTATAATGAGGACAGGAATTTTCAATTTGGGTGTCACATAGTAAAATGGGTTTTCTTTACTACATTAAGCTGCCCTGGTACTATCAACCATTCCGCTTCCATTATCGCCAAATGAATCTAAAGTTTCTTTGGATTGAGATCTACAGAGATTTGTCACAGAGTAAAGGAAATTTTGGAACTAGAAAGGACAAGTCCCTTTGACATCTAATGTCTGAAATATCTTGCCTAACCTGGTCATCTTACGGGGAGTGTGGTAAGTGAGACGAATAGATGGTAGAAAGTGAGGTCAACAGATGTTAAACAACTTTGCTTTCCTGTTTAAAAATCCTTTCCAGGCTTTCCATTTTTGTCAGGCTCAATGCCCAACATCTTGGCACAACTTTCCTTTGTCTGATCTGGTTTCTTTCTCCACCCTCATCCCCTGCCGTTCCCCTACCCACCTCCCATCCCCAAGAATCCTCAAAATCTAGCCTTAGTGAAGCGCTTACGTGTTCTTGAGGATGTCTCTCCTCTGTCTGGAATGCTCCTCTTTTTTTCTTTATCTACTTAGCTTATAGACACAGCTCGAATAACAACTCTTTTGGGCAGCCTTCCCTGACCGGCTTGGTAGAATTAATTGGAAAAGTGCAAAATTTTAACCAGACATGATTTCTAGTGTCCCACCATATTAGCCTAGCACGTGATGTGATAGAATTTATCCAGGCCAGTTAAAAGACTCCCACAGCCTCTTTGACGGGCCTATAATATTATGCTTATTGATCTCTAGTGCAATTTCTATGTACTGGTTTGTCTGTCCCTGCATTTGTCTTTAACATCTGTGTCTCCAATGGCTAGCACAGGTCTTGGCACAGAATAAGATCTAACAGCTAACATTTGCTGAATATCGCTATATGCCAGGTACTTTACTAAGTCCTTTGCATGTGTTAACTTATTTAGTTCTTGTTACTCTGTGAGTTAAGAGCTATCATGATCCCCATTGCACAAATGAGGAGTCAGAATGATAGGAAGTTCAGTTCATTTCCCAAGGTTACTTAGTAATTAACAGTATCAGGATCTGAGTGATATGGTCCCAGGGCTCATGCTTTTAACCATGATGTATATTGTCTCCTTTGTGGATGGTAGATTCTCAAAAATATCTGCTGGATGAACAACAGTATAATTAATCAGTGCTATATGTTTGTTAGTAGCAACCCAGGGAACCTCCTTTAAGACCGGCCTGCTTTATGCTTCATGAGTCAAAAGTACAGAAAGTACTTTAGGCTGAGACACCTGTATTCTGGTTAAGTCTTGCTACCAATATGCTATGTGACTTTAGGTAAGTAAATTTATGTATTCAGGCCTTGGTTTTCACATGTATGAAATAAATTGAACTCAATAAATGCCAGGGAAACTGCCAAGTCTAGCTTTATAATTCCTGAGTATAATACCATTTGCCTCCAAAATATAATGAAAATAGATATTTTAGATGCTGTTACCAAATATTTCAGAATTAGTGCATGTACTTTATGAATAATCCTGCCATGAATAAATGAAATCCTGCTCATGAACAAAATAAAATGAGCCTGCTTTACCAATTCTTGTGTCCTTGGGAAACCCACTTGATCTCATCAATTCATAACGTCCTTTTCTGTGAAATGAGGATAATAACAGTATTTACCTCAGAGAATTATTGTGAGGATAAAATGATGCATGTGTTATGGGTATCCATCCTTAAGTTTTGTATTTTGAAGTTCTAAACTTCAGTAGCACAGAATGTGACCTTTTTGGGGAGAGTGTTACAGAGGTAATCAAACTATAATGAAGTCATTATAAAATTATTTTAACTAGAGTTTTTCCTAGATAAGCTTCAGAATTCAATTATATACAATTTGTGGGAAAAATTGTTCTATGGACTTTGGCTGGAAGATGAAATGATGTAGACTTTGCCTTCAAACCACCCACATTTCAATGGAGAGGAAGAGATATAGACCAATGTGCTACCACTGTTGGTTATTTATTCTATAGTCATTCTCCCTTCTTCAGCTTATAGAATCCCAATTTTGTTCATGTGGCAATTTGTCAAGCCCTAGACGATGAATTGTGATTGGTTGAAGACAGTAATGGAATTCTGATTTTTGTAGCCCAGAGCATCCTAACTCACATGACCAGTAAAAGTATAAAAAAGGAGGATTAAAGAGAATGCAGAAGTAAGCTAAATCTACAAGGTTAATATTAAGAAGATGTAGGTGACCCTCTTTTGGAAGATAAACAAAGGCTTTTGGAGGAGTTGTCACTGAACTTGATTTTGAACAATGAAAGTTTTCCCAGTGGAAGAGAGTAAGGGATTCATTCTGAGTAGGCAGGACAATCTGGAAGGGCAGGAATGAGTGAGGCTCTTGGATGTTTGAAAAACTAACTGTAAAGCAATTTGTTGGTGCTGGGTTTTATAACTATGTTCTTCTGCTACCCATTCTGTATTCCCTTTGCCTTCAGTAAGCACTTCAGCTAATTGTGGTTCTTTACCTGTTGGAGAGACTAAAACCTTCATTCCTGTTCTGGGCCCTTAGTAGTGCTGCCTGGTTTGGGTTGTTGTGGTTTTCCATTGACTTTAATCACAGCGGCTTGGTAATACTAGGTGATAGGTATTAAAGACGGCACTGGGTGTTATACGCAAACAATGAATCATGGAACACTACGTCAAAAACTAATGATGTCATATATGGTGATTAACATAACATAATAAAAGAAAAAAAAAAACCAAAAACAACAGCAACAACAACAATATTAAGAGATGCTGTAAGTGATCTCCCATATTCCAGACATACTCTTCCTTACCTCCACTGTGAGGTAGTAGTCCAGTTCCCTCTTGGTAGTGGGGATCAATCATCCCAGCCAACACAGTAACTCCTTAATTTGCCTATTAATTCAGGGGAATGAGGAATCCAAAGTGACCAGGCAGTGGTCTTAGCTTCCAATTTAATAGAATTATTGTTGTGTCTCTGGTGGAAGCATTCTTGCCTTTGGAATTAAGACCTCTAGGCCAGCAGGTCATAAGATTGCGGGAATGGGAAGCAAAAATTTTGCTAGTGAGTTACTAGAGGTAACAGTGAGTGGTGCTACTCCCATTTCCACCCCTTGATTTCTGGATGTGTGAATCATGGCTATGGGGGAAATAGCACCATATATTGTATGCTGATTCTGGGCATCTACAGCTTTCTGGAGAACCTTGCCTCCGACTTGCAAGGTATTGCCACCCAGCTAGAGCTGAAACTGAGCTTTTAAAAGGCCGTTCCACAGTTCTGTCAAACCAGCTACTTTAGAGTGCTGAAGAACATGGTAAGACTAGTGAAGTACATGAGCATGGGCCCATTGCTACACTTCTTTTGCTATGAGGTGAGTTCCTTGTTCAGAAGTAGTGCTGTATGGAATTCCATGATGCTGCATAAGGCATTCTGTAAAGCCCACAGACAGTAGTTTTGGGAAAAGGGTCGCACACAGAGAAGGCAAATTTATATCCAGAGTAAGTGTCTATTCCAGGAAGAAATAAACTTCCATGAAAGAAGTGGTCCAGTGTCATCAACCTGCCACCATGTTGGTTCATCGCCCTGTGGAATGGTGCCATATTGGAGACTCAGTGTTAGTCTTTGCTGCGGCAAGATAGGACAGAGGTTGGCCTTGGTGAGTGGAAGTCCATGTTGCTGAGCCCATGCATAACTTCCATCCCTGCCACCATGATCACTTTGCTCCTGAGTCCATCGAGCCATGACAAGGGTGGTTAGGGAAAGAGGCTGACTGGTATCCACAGAACAGGTCTTTTATCTACTTGTTTATTAAAATCCTCCTTGAAAGAGGTTACCCTTTGGTGAACATTCACATGGGATGTGCATATCCTCATGTCTTTTGTCTTTTGTCCATTCAGAGAGGTTTCCACATACTGCTTTCTAAATTTCCTCACCCATTTTCTCATCATGTTATTTCCAGGTCTCTGCCCATCCAGCCAAACTATTGGTCCCAACCCATGAATTGGTATATATTGCACATCTGGCCATTTCTGTTGCCAAGAAAAGTAGAGAACCAAGTACACTGCTTGAAGTTCTGCCCCTTCACCACTGTCCTCCAGGGGTGTCCCAGAAAGGGGCTGTCGTGCTGCAGCATCGAATTTAGGGTGGTGCCTGCACAGTGTGCAGACCCATCTGTAAACCAGGCCCAAGTCTTCTCTTTTGTCAAGTAATTGTAGGGAATTCCTCCTGAAGCCTTCCAGGCAGGCTGGGAGAAAGAAGAGGTAGCAATGTAGTGAGAGCCACTTCTTTGTGCCTTCAGAGCTGACTCATGTCTGATCTAGTATATATCAATTCCACTTGATAGAATGCCTAAGTTCATAGCTGGTTGGGTCAGATACCACCCAGTTCATGATGCACAGGTTGCATGGAAACCTGGTTAAATGTTCAGTTTCTACTAACACCGAGTAGCCAGCCAATAGCTGGCTACTGCGAATAGTTATTCGCAGAAGATGGCGGAGCTTTGCTCTAAAATCCAAAGGGACTGCTCTATGATTCACTTACAGGGGCCTGCCAAAGGCTCCAAACAGCACCCCTGACTGCCACTGCCACTTTAAGCACTGTAGGATTTGTCAGATCATAGGGCTCCAGTGACTGAGCAGCCTGCATGGTAGTCTACACCTGTTGCAGAGCTTTCTCTTATTTTAAGTGTTGCTCAAAACTAGCAGCTTTTCAGGTGACTTGGTAAATGGGTCAGAGTAACACACCCAAATGAAGAATATGTTGTCTCCCAAATCCAAAAAGTTCCACTAGGCATTGTGCCTCTTTCTTGGTGGTAGGAGTGGTCAGATGCAACGATTTATCCTTCACCTTCGAAGGGTATCTCAATATGCCTCACACCAGTATGCCCCTAGAAATTTTGCTGAGGTAGAAACCCCTGAACTTTTGTTGAATTTATTCCTTGTCCTCTGGCACACATATGTCTTACCAAAATGTCTGGAATAGTTGCTGCTTTTTGCTCACCAGGTCAAGTCAGTGTAATATCATTACTATAACAGACCGGTGTGATATCATGTGGAAGAAAAAGGCAATTGAGATCCCTAGAAGCTGATTATAACACGGGGCTGGATAGTTAATATACCTTTGTGGTAGGACAGTGAATGCGTATTACCATTCTTTCTAGCTAAAAGCAAACAGCTTCTGGTGGTCTTTATTAAGAGGTATGAAGAAAAATGTGTTGCCAGATCAACAGCTGCATACCTGTGTACCGGCCTCCCTTTCATTGAAGGGGTACTGGATCAGTAAACTGGCTCAAGTGTGGGAATTGAGGGGCCATGACTTTCTGTTTTTATGATTCAGGTAAGGCTTTTGTTCAGTTGGCCTCGTATTTTTGTTCGTATAGATCAAGTAAGAATTTAGTAGGCTTCCTACCTGTTTCACTTCTAGGGACACCATAATCAACGAGCGAGTACCATAGATCTACAAAAGTCATACTATTTTGATTGCTGCTTTGATCCTCCTGTCCATTACAGGAACCATATTCACCTTGCCTTTGAAGATTAAGGGCTGCCACTCAGCCCCTGTCACCCCAGAATCCCATTACTCCCATTGCATTTATGTTTCCCAATTTAGCGACTGTAATTCTCACTATAAGATCTTGTCTACCGTGAAAAGTCATCACAGAACTCTTCAAGGATGCCACGCCTCCAATTACAAATTTATTCCTCATAGTAGTGGTGAAAGATATTTCTGGACCCTCCTAGTGGGGTGAGTAGGTCTTAAGTGACAAATCCACTGTAAGTCTTTGAAGATCTTCCTCTACATTCAACCAAGACAGGTCTGGCATTTCTAACTTGCTCATCATGAGCCACTTTCTGGTCCATATTTCAGCCAACCAACCAAACAAAATATTAGAGCCCTTCCTAATAACTCAGACTGCTTTCAACATTAAATGCAGGATCTTTGCTTAGTGAGCCCATATCCATAAGTTTGGTGTGATCCAATTTTATGTTCCTCCCATCATTACCCCACAACCTCTGTATCTGTTCCCTCACATGTTCCCCAGATTTCTGTCTATATAAAGTAGAAAACTCAAGTAGTTCTCTGGGAGTGTAATGCACCTCCTAAAAGTGTACCTCACCTTTAGGACCTGCTGGGATTTGTGTGTAGTTGGAGGTCTAGAAGCAAAGATGCTTGGGAGTGGGGTGGGTCCTGGGGAGAATCAGCATTGTCTTGCATGGTAACTGCTTCAGAGGAGGCTGTTCCATTTTCCTCAGTCCATGCAGGGTTAATCCCCTCAGAGTGGTGTGGAAAGACTGGTAGACATCCCTGTGAGTTGAAGGAGCCACCACTACTGGGTGTGGGGAGGTTACTTCTACTGGGGATGAGGGTGCCGATTCCCCTGGCAAAGACGCATCAGAATTTGGGGGCTCAATGTCCCCAGCTTCATCGGGGACTTTCCAAATGTCTACAACCTGGCTTATGGGATCCCACTCTTTCCCAGCCAATCCCTCACTTTAGCAGTAGGCACCCTATGGGGCTGGTTCGACTTGCATTGTGCGTCAGCCCCTTCACAAGATGAAGTTTTGCATTTGATTAGCAGCAGTTTCGGTCCTGTGCGTACAGGAGATATGGATCTATTTCAGGGCACACACGGAAGCTCTGAGGCCATTTATGCAGCACATGAGTTGGGAATTGGAATCTCTGAGCTTATCCTTTTCTTTCTGTTTTGTCCAATGACATTAGGAGCAACTGACCATCATTATACTTGTTAGTTTTCCAAAAATGTTCAAAAGTATCATATACAGAGTCACCCAGCTTCTTGCTTCTTATAAGTGGTTGAGAGTATCCAATGCAGATATTTTGCATATCTCTCTAAATACTTGATGCATGGACTATCAGTGTTTTCTTTATTACTGGAAATACATTCATCAGTGTCTTTAAATCTAATCAGATTTGAGAGTCAATTCCAGGAACCCCAGAACCAATTCAGAAAACTCATCTTTAACATTCTATTCCTCTAGAATTACTCTTGGTACCAAAATCTGTATTAGGATTTTCCAGAGAAACACAGCCAAAAAAATATGATTTTTATAAGGAATTGGCTCACATGATTATGGAGGCTGAGAAGTCCCCAGATTGAAATTGGCAAGCTGGAGACCCAGGACAGCTAATGGTGTCATTCCCGTCAGAGTTTGAAGGCCTGAGAACCGGGATTGCTGACGGTATGAGTTCTGGTTCAAGTAAAAGTCTAACGGCAGAAGATCAATGCCCGCTTTGAAGACAGGCAGATAAAACAACTTATCATTTACTCAGCCTTTTTGTTCTGTTCAGGCCTCAACAAGTTTTATGAAGGCCACTCACATTGGGGAGGGCAATCTGCTTTATTCAGTTGACTGATTCAAATGTTACTGTCATCCAGAAACACTCACAGGCACCCCCAGCATAATATTTAAGTAAATATCTGGGTACACATAGCCCAGCCAAGTTGATGCATAAAATTAACCATCACACCTTCTCTGTGCCACACACTCTCCCACACAATGGGGAAGAATAAAACAGATAAAATTCCCTGCCCTCCTTGACTTTACATACTGAAGAGAGATAAATAATAAAGAAAATAAGAATGAAGAACAGGGATCTTCCTGACTTTGGCAACTAGGTTGTGTGGTGACCTGCCATTACCTAACAAGGTAGGAGGGAGATCAGAACCTAGAAGGACATCCCCCGGCCCCGTCTTTTTCCCTTACCTCTTCTCAATGGTCATATTCCTATGTGTCCAGGGCCCCACTCCCTGCTATGCTCTGTTGTTATCATGCATGTTTATCATTAGTGGGATATGGGAATCACATTTTGCCCCCAGTCTTTCTCCAGGTATTCAGTGGAAAATGTAGACTGAATAAATTTTTAATTATAAAAATAATATTGAGTATGTACTATGTGCAAGCACTCTGTGATACTTGCTGTGTTGCAGTTTGCCAAGAGAAAGCACCGAGGAAAGATGTCTAGGGGTTGTAAGGAAGAGATCCCAGCAGGCTGGAATGATCAGGAGGCTGCACATGGGGCATTTGATCTCCATCGTGAAAAATAGGTAGGATTCAGAAGGCGAATGGGGAGGAGGGAAAATTTTCTAGGCCAGTGGTTCATAGCCGCGGTTGCATATTGGAATCACCCTGGGGAGCTGTCAAGATAGTAATGTATGTGTGCTGTGGGCGGCCCCTCTAGAGATTTTGATTAACTTGGTCTGGTGTGAAGCCTGAGTATCAGGATTTTTAAATCTTTCCCAAGGGATTCTAATGGGCAACCAAAATTAAGAAACATCGTTTGAGTTAGAGGTAATCTAATGAATAAAGAAGCCCGGTAAAAATGAGTGCAAGGAGTGTCTGGGGATGGTGATACCAGATTCCTCAGGGGAGGGGGGAGGCGGGTGTGTGTGTGTGTGTGTGTGTGTGTGTGTGTGTGTGTGTGTGTGTGTGTGTGTGTGTGTACGTACCCACAGGTGTGCCGTCTTTTAGAAGAAAAGGTAAGTAGGGGTCAGATGGGGGGATGCCAGGAAGGCCAAGGTGAAAATGTTAGGAAACTACTGAAGGATTTTGAACTAGGAAGAGCATAATCAAAGTGTTTTTTTTTTAAAGAGACTTAATTTGGAAATTAATTCCTTTGAAAGAGAGCTTTGGTACAATTAGACATGTTGGCGAGCAGACCACTAGACCAGTGCTTCTCAGACTTTGCTATGCATATAAATCACCTGGGGATCTTGTTAAAATGTACATTTTAATTCAGTAGGTCTGGGGTGGGGGCTGCGACTGCATTTCTAACAAGCTTCCAGGCGATGCTGCTGATCCACGGATCCCATTTTGAGTAGCGAAGCACCACTGCTCAGAGAGGTTTTTTTTTTTTTTAATGTGGAGAACTGGAGCTAGAAAACAAGACTCACGAGCCAAGAAAACATTGGCAATTCTTCTTGGTTATTTTCCATTTTTTTATAAGCTTAGAATAAGGACTGTGTCTTATTTATCCTTGCATTTGTGCACTGACTTGACAGTGCTTTGTATGGATGGGGACTCAATATATATTTATATATATATTTATATATATTTAAATGAATGAATTATTCCTTATGATTAATACTGTAAGGCTACTTAAAAAAATTCTAGCTTCCTCATAGGAGCCACAGTCTTATTTCCCAGTTCTTTCCCTCCATTTCTTTTGGAAAAGAATCCACGCTAATTTCCTCTGTGTTATCTCTGCTTACGATGTTTTCTGGTTAAATTTTAAATATCTTCAGTTACGGGGTTTCTACAGCAGTTGTAGAATTCTGGCAACTTTAACATTTCTTGTTGCATACCCTGTATAACTTCATTATTTTGTATTGAATTTTAGAAAAAGTCACTCTTTTATAAAAGAACTAACCAAGTATGTGAGTCCTACATGCGTGCACACACACACACACACACACACACACACACTTATATAAATATATACTCTGTCCGAACTGCATAGATTTCAGTTTTCAAGGAGAAAGACATAATATTCCTCAGTTTAATATGTCTAGATGAAACACATTTTCAAATATTTTGTACTAACCTCTATGCTTTAATATCGAGCAATCTATCCTTCATTATGTTAAATGCATTAAAAAAAAAAAGTATCCTGTGCAAAATCCACAGATGACTGTCTGGCATACAAAATGGGTTCATCCCCATAAAAATGCAAATTAACTGTGTGCAAACATAAGCCTTGAGCGTTTGTATAGAAAATAAAAAAAGTCTTCTAACTGAGCCCCAAGGAGCTCTACCAACAATGAGCTGATCCACAGCCACTGTAATGGCACCGGTTACATTACAGTCTTTCTCTGAAGATATTTCCTGAGTATTTAACCAGAAATTCAAAAGTTTTTAATCAGAAAATGGTCTGCTTGAAAAGAAGTAAAGACCTGTTAGGTCTTTGCAGAGCAGAGTAGCCCTACATCCTGTCCATTTGAGATGATATCGGCATTGTAGATTTTCTGAATGAGAGCAGAAATGGTGCAGTAATTGGATCAAACTCTGAAATGATGGATGAACAAAGAGAAGTCATTATTTAACCAGGGGCAAGCCAGAGCCTCCCAGCCTTTGGTGGTCTTTTCTCAGTGCTATCTGGAGCTGTGCGTGCTCAGCTGTGTTAGAAAACCTGGCTCCGGCAGTCACACACTGTGGCAAATGGTTGGCAGAGCCAAGCTCCAGCCATTTCTTGCCCTCTGCAGAGAAAGCGTTGCTGAAGCTCCGGACCAAGTTTAAGTTGTATGTGTATTCTTTTATTTTTTTAAATTTAATTTTATTATGTTATGTTAATCACCATACATTACATCATCAGTTTTTGATGTAGTGTTCCATGATTCATTGCATATAACACCCAGTGCTCCATGCAGTACGTGCCCTCTTTAATACCCATCACCAGGCTAACCCATCCCCCCACCCCCCTCCCCTCTAGAACCCTCAGTTTGTTTCTCAGAGTCCATACTCTCTCATGGTTCGTCTCCCCCTCTGATTCCCCCCTTCATTTTTTCCTTCCTACTATCTTCTTTTTTTTTAAACATATAATGTATGTATGTGTATTCTTGTCATAAAAGTCTGATAAGTATGACGTATGTGTTACTATATTTAACTCCCCTTCATATTCTTTATTGAGTGAAAATCACCAGAAATAGTCTAGGGAAACTGTTGCCAGGTGGACTGGGGGAGACCCCGGGCCCTGAGGCCTTTGCCCAGCCTGTCCCTGAGATGTCCCTGAAGGCTCTTAGACTCCTTGCAAGCAAAAATTCAAGGATGGAGCCCACAAAGGGGGAAAGTTGATGACAGTGAGAGTCTACTCACTGGGAGATAGAGCAGGGAAGCTCCAGGGAGACTGTGTGCCCTAGGGTTTGGGTCTCTATCTTCTATTGACAGTGCTGTCCAGGGGGTGGAGTATTTATTACTTGGGGAGGAGATTTCTTTGGGAGCAGGTTTTGAGCTTTTCTCTCTTACTTGACAGAGTCTCTGGCCTTCTTTGTCTCAGGCCTGTCTGGTTTGCTCTCTTGTGGCTTTGTTTTGGGAGTGCTATCAGGATAGGCCTCTGACTCTCCTGTTAGCTGACCCTGAACTCCCCCTTTGCTGGAAAATGGCCTCCAGGCATCCTGTTAAAACCCAACTGCTTATTCTAACAAAACTAACAATCACCCTTCCCAGTCTGTTTCCCAAAACATTATATCCTTTAGCAAATCACTCCGATATGGTTAATCCTGTGGCTCCTCCTCTTGCTTCTGCACGAGGCAAGAGTGGAGGGGAGAAAAGCCCACATAAATCCCTGGGGCTCAGGAGATCAGACGGAAGCCAGGCATAAGGGCCAATCCTCTGTGCATGATTTGAGCCACTTTGCCCTGCTGGGGAGTGGGACTTTTTTTTTCCCCACTCTGGGATTCTTGGGGGCCCTGCCCTTCTTTCTCTCCACCTTTCTCTTGTTTTCTTTCCACAACAGAGCTGTCCTTAATGAGTTCCTACTTCTCCCATTATTATTTCCAACCTTTGGACCCACCCATGTTGTTTGAAAGCGATTCTTGAGTATATAATTATAAAGCCAATTGACCCACATAAAATTTTACTCATCGTAGCAGAGTTTTCCTAAATCTTCCCTATGCAATGCAGTTTGTACATTCGGCAATTTCAACGTTGGCATGCATTCTAAAGTCTGACCCACTATGACAGTAGGAAGTGGCAACTGTTCAGGTTTTCCTCCTTCATTTTCTCTCCTCCTCTATGTCAGTGTCTGCCTTGAGCAAAATGGCACATCAGCGGATGAGGAGTGCAGAAGGCGTGGTGGGTTGGCGGGGTGGGCGGGGGAGGAGATGTTGTGTGTGCTTTGTCTGGGGTAGGGTTCTGGAGAGGACAAGGGGCCAGGTAGAGAGTATCTCCTTGGCTGTACTAGACAGTCTTACCCAGGGGCCTGTGCTCCAGCCTGGCAGGGAAGCAACAGAGTTAGTCCCTGCCCCAAGGCTGGCATAGATTTAGTAAAGGAAGCCACAGGACCAGAAATGCCTTTCAGGCCAGATTAAGTGAAGATCCACAGAAAGATGGGCAAGACCTGAATTGGAGGCCTCAGCAGATATACCCTGGCCAGCATGCAGCCTGGCTCCAGAACCGATAGATGGGCCATCCTCAGGGTCTGAATATCCTGAATACCTCTGGAAACCTTGATATAAACCTGGAGGGGAGTGTGGGACCCCAAATTAGGAGAGAGACTAACTTCCTGCCTTCCTAGTAGGAAGAGAAATGATATTAAATTATTTAAAAGTAGAGTTATCAGGCTTGCACACGAGTTTGGAGACTTAGACTCATCCTGCCTTTGTAATAGGCTGATAAGAGTATGTCCGGCAGGGTGGTGGGCCTTCTTCTTGCAAAGCCACCTGTATTGTAAGTTTCTTTTTAAAGGCTTTACTTTTCTTTCTCCCTCTCTTTTTTCCTTTTAGTTCTCTCAATCTTTTTCCTTCAGTGGTATTATTAGAAAACTTGGTACCCCTTTTTAAGTGGGGAGAGTCATGAACTCTGTCAAGAAATAAAGCCAGCAATCAGAAGGCCTTGTTATGGAAACAGGACAAAGAATCATACCAGTGACTGCTGGGACCTGGAAAATTCTGCGTGGCTGGTGAGAAATGGGCTAAAGCTGCAGGGGCTGGGCCTCCTCATCCACCAATGTGAACAACTCTGAAAAAGACCTGGAGCCTTTTAATCCATTTAAGAACACACGGGAAGGCCTTGACTTACTAGGGGCAAGATTAAATTTGTCGAATACACATAGCCAAGAGCAGTTACTGAGCCTGCAGAGTAATCTCTGCTCCTGTCCTGGTCTGGACATCTTGGGTGTGGTCCCGGGCTCCTCTGAGGTCCAGGGAGAGGACTGGCTGGGTGAGAGCCTGTTCTCAGGAAGCTTCTGTGAAGGCCAAGGCCTGTTCTCTCACAATGGAAGACTCGCACCTGCTAGGATTTCAGGGTCTCTCGGGAGATTCACTGCCTCAATCCCACCAAGTGCCATTCTGACTCTAGCTGAGAATGGTAAATAAGCTTAAAGACAGAGATTCAGGGAAAGGAGGGGTAAAATTAGCACAAGGCTGTGATTGTTTAATTTTTCAATACTAGTGAATGATAAATGCAGGAGTAGGCTTTTCTGGTAAATTGTTAGGGCAAACTCATTTAAGGCTCCACATTGTGACTTTAAGAATGTCTGGAAAACATTGAGTTCCTTATCGTGAACGGAGCCTTGAACATTAAGGGACGCTGGCCCAGCTGAGGGCAGACCAATGCAGATTAACTATCTCCAGGTGGGGCAGGCCCAGGACTGGCCCAGACGGGTAGAGAGCGACGCCTGTGTGGAGAAGCCCTGTCCGTGGGAGAGCTATCATATATACAGGTTATAGGCAAGGCCAGAGAGCTCCAGGAGAATCCAGAAAGATGTAGTGAAGGTTTGGAGTCAGGAAGAACGCTGGGAAAACAGCCACTTGGAGCCAAGAATCAAGGAGGAAAGTAGAGGCGATGGCCTAACAGGCCTTGAGATTCTGAAAGGTAAGTCTGCGCTGGTAAGTTTTTGTGTACAACTGTGGGTCTTGCCCCTGTGGGTGTGAAGGAAGTTGAGTGGAATCAGGTGTGCACATTGGCTTTGCTAAAGCAGACCCCAGCTTGCCACCTGTACCAGCTTCCTGATAAAAACCCTTCTCTGCTTTTTGTGCTTCTCTGGTCTCGTGCAATTCACAGTCCTTGGATTTCTCTCCCACACTCTGGTGAGGAATCTGCCTCCTTCACCCAGCACGGTAAGCTCAGTCTTTTCCTGGACTGGCTTCCTCTTTTCATGAGGTATGGGACTAATTGCTTGCCTGGCTTTAGCCTTGTCTTGACTGATTCCACTTAATGAGCATTGTTCTTACTACTTTCCTGCTCCACTGGTTATATTTCTAATTGAAAAGACCCTTTCATGAATATAAATATAGTTTGGTGCTAAATGTGAACACCCATTATAGTTTAAATTTCTTAATCTCAGCAAATGTCCTACTGTTTACCTCTCTGAATGCTTTGCATATGGTGGCCATTTATTAAACCTTGAGTGATGACTTTTGCTGTTTCTGGCACACTCTCAGATAAATTGGTCTTTCCTAACACTTGTCTTATACATTTCTTATCTTTCTTTTAGGGAGCTATCGTTTACATTAATGGCATTCACAGATCTTAAGTGTAGAGTCTGGTGGGCTTTGACCATTCTATAGAGCTATGTAACTTCCACTCAAATCAAGATCTAGAACAATTCATTCCTTTGCAACCCTTTCAGTCAATTCCCTGGTCCCCGAAATAAACTAGTGTCCAATTTCCATAGCCACGGATTAGTTCTGTCTGGCCTTGCCTACATACAAATGAAATAATTTGATATGTGCTCATTTGGATCCAGCTTCTTTTGTCTAACATGGTGTTTTAATGTTAATTTATGTTGCATGTATTAAGGACTCATTCCTTTTTTTTTAGGGAGTAGTATTCCATTGTGTGACTAGATCACAATCTATGCAAGGATTGGAAAACCTTTGAGTTGTTTCTGGTTTGTAGCTTTTATGAATGACTTCTATGATTGTTCTTGTACAAGTTTTTTTTTTTTTGCTTTTGTAAGCATACTTATATTTTGGGTAAATATTCAGAAATAATATTGCAGGGTCATATGGTATTTCCAAAGTGGTTGTACTATTTTACACTCCCAATAGCAATGTGTAAGCATTCCAATTGCTTGCCAGCGTTCAGTATTGTCTGGTAGTTTAGCCATTTTAACAAGTAAAAATGGCATATCATTGTGGCCCTAGATTGTGTTTTCTTGATAACTAATGCTGTTGCAGTTTTTCATGCTTATTGGCTATTGTATCTTGTGAAGTATGTGCAAATATTTTACTCATTTGAAATTGGTTGTTCTTATTGAATCATAGGGCTTTTAAAAAATATATTTTTGGATGTTATTTTTTGTCCTATATACAAAAAATCTTTCCTCCAGTCTGTAGTTTAAGTTTCTTGGTAAGCAGAATTTTCTAGTTTTTGTGGAGTCTGATTATATTTTTAATTTTATGATTAGTGATTTTCTATCATCTCTATCGTTGCCCTCACCAAGGTCCCCAAAATAGTTTTTTTTTTTTAGAAAGAATATATGGAATTAAACAAATCAGATGAACATGGGGAAGCAGGGAGGTGGCTGGGAAAAGAGAGGGAAGCAAACCATAAGAGACTCTTAACTAGAGAACAAACAGGTTGCTGGAGGGGAGGTGGGCAGGGGATGGGGATTAAGGAGGGCAGTTGTGATGAGCACCGGGTGTTGAATGTAGGTGATGAATCACTAAATCCTACTCCTGAAACCAATATTACACTATATGTTAACTAACTAGAATTCAAATAAAACTTGGAAAAAAAAAAAGAGTATGGCTTTAATGTTTATGATCCATCTCAAATTTTTGCCAGAAGTCTTTAATATCTCTTCCCCTAAATATTCTATATTTTCTGGTAATGTATTGTTCAGTTGTACAAAAAACAATTGTGTTTTGAATGTTTCTATTGTTTATTGCTAATATATAGAAATACAGTTGATTTTTGAGAATGTGCTAAGTTCTTTAGTAACTCTACTAGGTTTTTAAAAGATTCTTTAAGATTTTCTTTGTACACAATTGTGTCATCTGTGAATACAAATCTTACTTTTTCCTTCCCGATACCTGTTTTTGGTTTCCTTGCATTGTTGATTGGCCAGAATGTCTCGTACCATGTTAAATAGGAATGACGAGAGTGGACATTTTCACCTTGTTCCTGATCTCAGGGGAGAAACATTTAGTCTTTCAGCGTTAAGTGTGAGGTTATCTCTAGGTGTCCTTTATCAGACTGAAGAGGTTTCTTCAATTTCTAGTTTGCTGAGAATGTTTATTCTTTTTAAGAAATTATCAAATGGGTGTTAAACTTTGTCAAACGTTTCTCTGTATCTGTTAAGACAATCACATGATTTTTTTTCTTTTTTGTCCTTCCCCGCCCCTCCCACACAGTGTTTTGCTTCATTTGCTAATATTTTTAAAGGATTTTCCTATCTTTGATCATAAGGAATACTGCTCTATTTTATTTTCTTGTCATGTCAGAAGTTATGTTAGCTTTGTAAAACGGCAAGTCTTTCCTCTATTTTATGGAAGTTTGTGAAGATTGGTATTCTCTCTCATTCGAAGACTTCAGTTACATATATGTTATGCTATTTGATATTTTCCTACCAATATCAGAAGCATTGTTCATTTTCCCCCATTTCTTTCCCTCTATTATTTAAATATTTTCTTGTAACCTATTTTTGAGTTCACTGAAATTTTCTTCTCTTAAGGTTATCTGATGATTTATTTCTAATGCCACATTTTTCCTTCTAGAATTTCTATTTGGTCACCCTTAGTTTCCTTTTTTTTTTTTTTTTACTGAAATTCCTCATATGTTCACACATGGTGGTTATTTTATCCACATAAGCGTATTTAACATATTTGTCAAGCTTACCTTAAAAATTCTTGTCTGCCAATTTCACGATCTGGGTTTTCTTTGGGTCTATAGACACTTTTCCCCCTTTTATTTGGGGTCATGTTTTCATGCTTCAATATTAAAGGTTTTTATTGTATCTTACACATATATGTAAAAAAAAAAAAAAACTCCAACAGAAACTGAAGTAAATATGTACCCCTAGAAAAGGTTTAAGTTCTACTGGAGTTTTTAGGTTTCTCCTGCACAATATTAAGTTATATATGTCCACGAGTACATTGGTACTTTGCTCTCATTTTGAAAACAGGATTTTGTCTGGTCTTATATATGATATACCCAAATCAAGTATTTAAATGTTGTATTTCCAGGGAAAATAAAACACCCTAAAACTATGGGTGGAAACCAAAGGTAACATCTCAAAGGGTAACAGACCTACTTTCTGCCCTTTCCTTCTATAGGCTTATATATTTAGTGATTATATACCAATATAAATAACTGATTATTGAAATTCAATGTTAACCATAAATCTCTGAACATTAACACAAAATTCCTTTCTCATTGGATCACATTGTGATTTAATTTATGAGTCTGTTCTCAGGTAGAATGTAAACTCCCTAAGTTTAGACTTTTTCATTAAACTCTTTTAGTCTCAAGCAGGAAGACACAACAACAAACTCTAGACCTCTTTGGTTCTTTGTTTATGTAACTGCGGTAGAGCAGGCTTCGTTGAGGGGTACATCCAGAGCAATGTCGGGACTTTGGAGTCCCATGTAGTTTCAGTGAATAGATAAAACCTGACCTTTAGCTAAAGTAATCCTGATGAAACGTCTGCCTTGAGAAGTCTGATAGCAGAGGTTACAGTCCCCCCTTTGCCGATTTTTTTTTTTTTTTTTTTTTTTTAGGACTTTGACATTTCATAATTGAATGACTGGCTTGAGAGGTAGCACCTCTCCCCACCACCATGAAATGTTTCAAGCTCTTCTCTATTTCTGAATCTTTTCACAGTACAAAATAATTACAAAATTCAGTGTTTTTTTTAAACTTTTTTTTTTTTTAACACTGAATACGTTCTGTGTGTGTGTGTGTGTGTGTGTGTGTATGTATGTGTGTGATTTTTTGGACATTAATATAGACCTTTAGTGACCTTCTTTATTGTGCTGGATAAGATGATTTCAAAACTCTTAAGATATTCTATGATGTTTGTATTACCAGGCTGCCAAAGAAATGACCTGGGAAGAACCTTCTTGAAAATTATAGTGATTAGAACTAAAGGAATTGTAATACGAAAAAAGCTCCATGTTGTCCCCAGAGGTAGATGTGAAAAGAGATTCATTTTCTAAATTACCAGAGGAAAAAATATTTTAACAGAACAAATTTAAAATATTATTATATCCCATTGAGGAAGGAGATGGATAACGTAAATATTTATGGGAGTAAACTCCTTGTTTCAGAAGTGTGTTAAGGAAGAAAAATATTCCTACACAAAGCCTTGTCAAGCGAGAAGAAAGTGTGAGGGATTGAGAATGTTTGTGATGAGTGCCTCAGCCATGATTCTGGTCCAGATGTTTTATTTCCTGTGATGTCCCTATTTAATTAGTACCAGATTCAATATAGTCGCAGATGTGAGTTGGTGGAGTGACGATGATAAAACCGTTACAGTGTAGAATTGTTGTAGCTGTTCCAGGTATTTTTTTCTTCTTTAATGGCCAATCATGCACTCTCATCACAAATAAAATTTGTGCATCTGGGAAAAGCCGCATGTTGTATTTGGTAATGGTTGCCTTTGAGATTATTTTTCTTAAATAATTTTGGATTTTCTAGATGTTTTGTGTAAACTTGAAGTTGATAAAGTGGTCAAACAAACAAAACAACAACACGGTGGATTAGAAAATGATTCCACATAAAACATTGAATTGTTGGGTGGAAGTTTGTTGGAACAAAAGACAAGCATTCATATCTTAGTGTTAAGAAAAGCAGATGTGTTTGGTTTTGGATTAGAATTCTGATTAAGGGCTCCGGCTCCAGGATGATGATTCTTAACTATTTCTGAAAAATTTACCTTAGTTTGCTGAACATGCTTTTATTTCTTCCTTTACCCTCTGTGTATCTTTTCCTTTTACACAGTCTGTGCCAGTCAAGTCACCAAAGTCCATTTCAACCATTTCCAAAGGTGTTCTTGGGTGTTCCTAAAATTTATTATCAAGGCTGTATTATAATCTACTTGATGAAATTAAAAAAAAGGTTCAAACAGTAAAATACGTTCTGTCTGTAATGGTTTACATGGAAATAATCTGGATTTCTACAAAACTATAGCCCTTATTTCTTGTATCTGGGTGTGCAAACATGAATTCTCACCGTACTATGGAATTGTAATAGCGGATATCTGTTTAGAGTCTTATATTCGATCTAAAAGATTTTTTTTGTGGGGCGGGGGGTAGAAACATGAAGATATTAGCATGACATTGTTTCATTTGGATCCTAATACTACAAGAAGAATTGCAGAGATGGTATCATGATGATGCTCTGGTGTACTATTTATAAATCTAAGAGTAAGGTATAAAAACTGTTAATATCCCAAATAATATCTTTCCTTCTATAAGTAGGCTATACCAGTTCTTACAACAAAGTTGCTTATGGTTAAGTGATTGTATGTGTTTGATTTTTTTTGTACTTAATGGAACCACTGGGTTGGTTATCTCAGGCTTTCTTAATTTTAACAATGCGATTTTGTTATTGCTGCTGGTGGTGATGATGGTGGGAGTTAAGCAATATGCTGAGTTTTTTTCAATGACTTTCCACCTCTCTCTCTCTCTCTTTCTCTCTCTCTCTCACATATAAAATGAATCTCCCTCCTGATACAGAATGATACATAATAAAGGACAAAGGGTAAGATGTTTGTGCTCCTGTGCTCAGTGGTAACTATAAATGGACAATTGCAACAATCATGGTCTGCTAAGGATAAAGCAACTGAGGGGTCAGACCCTTTGGTGATAAAGGTCTGGATCACCTCACCAGATAAACAGCCTAGACAAGCAAAAGTGCTGGCTGAAGGCAAAGGAGCCATAGAATGGCTAGTGGAGGAGGGAAGTAATAAGCTTTAATTGCAGCATTGGGACCAGCTATGGTAGTGGGGACTAGAACTCAATGTGCAAACTATTTTTGTCTTTTTGGTAACTGAAATTAAGCCACCTTTTGGGATAAGTGGCTCCTCTCTCGGGGGGGGGGGGGGATAAGGCATTTTTTTTTTCCCTTGGAAGAAGATGAATGAGAATCTGCATTCCACAAGAGGTAAACTGTGTTGGATCAGTTTAATCAGACCCCTGGGTTTGCTTGGCCAAGACTTTCTGCTTGATGTTATGGATGAATCTCCAGGAATATTGCCTGTTCTCAGGTCTTCATGTTCTCAGGTCATCCTCATGATGACCTGGCATCATTTTCCCTCAAGTGTCCCACTAAGAGCTTCTTACCTCTTTCCCTGGGCCTTCACTATTGCTGGTGAGGCACAGATGCCATGGGACCTGCTGAGTTTTCATGTGCTCATAGGCTGAGCCCAAGTAGCTTCTGGTGGGAAGGTGGGGAATGCCTGAATTTGCACCTGCCTGCTGACTTCTAGCAGGTGTCCCATAAGCACTACAGGTGCTGCCACTGATGTCTTGGGGTCATTCTAGGGACCACCAGGTTGGCTGGTGTGGTGCAACCTGGAAGTGTCAGGGACTTGGTGTTCCATGGGGCAAATGAGCCTGTGCTAAATCCTGTCCCTTCCATGTCTCAATGGACTGTTAGGACAAACAGTAGTTCGTATTTCCTTTGTGAAGACTTCTCATGAGATGGAGCATGTAATTGCGTTTGGTGGAAAGCTGGGAGTAACTTGGAAACACTCCCCACCATTTTCTCTCCCTCCTTTCTTGCCTCATTTTCTTTTCCCTACTCCTGTTTCCCAGGAATTGCAATCCCCCAAAGGGTATTAACTTGTAGATTTCAGCCATTCAATTTTGGCTGTGAATGCTTTTGTAGAAAAGGGGCCAAGGCAGTGACGCTTCAGACTCTTTGGTAATCTGATAAGAGAAAAGGGTCTGCCTTGTTCACCGTAAAGCATTTAGTCAAATACCTACTTGATTATGTTTTAGTGTATATTAACCAATCCATTTACAGCCATCCAGCAAGGACAGTTACAACTGTCTTTGGAGGATGTTAGCTAGTGCCCAGATGTGAAATCATTAAGAATATAATGGAATACTGCCTGCACTTTGTGTCTTGAAGACATTTTTTTTTAAAGATCAAAACTTCAATGAACACAACTTAGTGATGCTTTTATTGCTGACAAACTGACAGGAGGGACTCAGAATTACATAGAAGCAACATTTTAAGAATCAAAAAGCATTTTTTACAGCTTATTAGGGTTTTGATAGGTCCCTGAGTTATAGTATACAGGTTTTGGAGCCTTTAAAACTTCCTTGAATGAGGTACTTCCTTCCAAACGCTGGCCCTTTTTAGGAGATGAAAACTAAAAATCCTGTTTGAAGGGGTACTTAAGAACTCTAAGTGTATAATAGTGACTTAGGATAGAAATAACTATTTTGACCTTTATACTTTATTGTTGGCTAAAAATCGGAAACCATACCAATCGGCTTTTACTTTTTCAAGTATTTTGAAATTGTAAAAAAGTTTACCTTTTCAGGTATATTTAAAAAGAGCAAAATGCACTATAAAATAAGATGAACTGATTTATACCCCAAGTTGAAGTATATCCTGTAATTCTTGAAATTTGTGATTTATAGAGTTAAACTACTAAGGATATAATGAATATTCTAAATTGAATTCTCAAAAAGCAATTCAGATCAGAGTACATCTTCTAGAGGGGTACCACTGGTGAAAATTGTTTAAATTTTTTTTGTAATCTCAACTCCATAACTATTAAGGGGAACCACATCCTTAGATCCCTAAGCACAGTTAGAAGAGTTAGAGTATTTTCCAACATTGGAGAAAATCCAATGTCCTTGATGAAATAGTTTATTAGGTTAGCCATATGAAATTACCATTTTTGTTTCAGCCCAAGCAAGGATATAAAATGAATGTGTGCACATATGGAGAGCTTAAAAAAGAAAACACAATCACCATATGGGTTTAATAAACGGCATTTTAATGCTCTAAGAAGGATAAGGGAAGCAGCCATTATTAGTCAAACAATCTGAATACGAGGGGAAATGGTTCTTGAAGAGCCATTAACAGTGCTTAGGGAATTTGTGATCCTTATTTTGTAGGAGTGAAGTTGAGTATGGGGAATATGGCTCTGTTTTTTATTGCTGTGTAACAAATTACCACAAAGGTAGCTAATTGAAACAACACAAATTTATTAGTTCACAGTTCTATAGGTCAGAAGTCCAGGTGGGCTCACTGGATTCTCTGCTTACAAGGTCAAAATTCAAGGTGTTGGCTGGGCTGGCCTCTTATCTGGAGATTCTAGGGAAGAGTCTGCATTCAAGTGTATTCAAGTTGTTGGCAGCACCCAGTTACTTGGGGCTGTAGATCTGAGGTACCCATTTCCTTGCTGGCTATCTGTGGGGGCACACCTTCAGCTTCTTGAGGTCCCTCCATCTTCAAAGCAGCAACTGTGCATCAAGTCCTTCTCTTACTTTAAATATCTCCTGACTTGCTCTCAGCCATGGCAAGAGAAATCTCTTTGCTTTTAAAGGCTGACGTGATTACAAAGGACCACTGGAGAATCTCCCTTTTTATAAGGTAAACTGTGCCATGTACTACAACACACCATAGGAGTGATACCTCATTATATTCATAAGTTCTAGTGATAAGGTTATAGAATCTTAGGGGCTCTTTCTAGAAATTCTGCTTACCACAGTAGTTTTGTAATTTTGAGGAAGTAGTATCAGAAGATTAACTAAAAAATTTACCTTCCTGTCTTTCTTTGCTTTTCTTCCTAGACAACCAAATTATCTGCCACCTTCCTGTTGCCTCAGAGTAGAGATGTGGCTGGATGGAAAACAAATTGACTGTGATTCTTCTTGGCATTGATTTTGAGAAACTTAAGCTGGAGAGAGTATGTAGAAGTTGCCTGGCTATATATAAAAAAAATTGTCCCCAAGCACAAAGGATGCAGGATATTCTGTCATGCTAGAGCTTCCCAGTTGAGGTTGAGGCAAGTGGGAGGAGAGCAGAGACCTGCTGCCCAGGTAGTTCATTTAGGGAGGCAGCAAATTCCTTGAGCTGGAAATGCTGTCAGGTTTATCTAGGCAAAGAGGTGTAGACTCCACTTCATGAACGCTTATTGAATATGTGCCACAGAAGCATCTTCCAGTCACAAATGGAAAAGAACCTTAATGACCAGTGTGGTAAATATTTCAGTGACAAATTGTGGGGACTCTACGATGACCTAGGACCTCTCCCCAGACTTAGCAAACCCCTATATCAAATTTCAGAACTATGGCTTGATCAAGTGAGAGGAACCCCCAAAATACAAGTTAAATACAGATCCAATTGTTTCAGAAAATGAAGTTCCACTTTTTTTTGTGTCTGAGTATGTAGACTGTTGACTCTTCTTCACTACCTGCTTTTTTTCTTCTTGCTTTCTACTCTTTGGTAACACAGAAAAGGGGAAAATCTCGTTTACAAACATTGGAAGATTACTGGTTTCAGCAGGATGGAAGTGCTAGATGGTCAAATCACGAGAGCTCTAAAAGCTAATGAAATAAAAAGTTATAGGTGTGTGCTCCAGAAAGGTTAAACAGTGCAGAAGCCATTGACGTTGGGCTGTGTCCTGTAGTCCTGGTCTGCTGCAGTCTCCTGGAGGTGCTCTCTTGGTTCAGAGATGAAGCAGCATGTCTATATTGGGATTCTGGGATGGAGATAACAAATAGCTGCAGCACATTTGTTTTTATTGGAATATGCTCACTGGTTCTGCTTTTGGAATTTTATCAATCCCATGATAGCTTAGGCTAAATTATGCTACAGTAATCAGCTAACCCCAGATCTTGTTTATTTCTTATTCCTGCTATCCACTTACCCTGAATCAACTGTGATCATGCTTGGTGTCTGCTTCCTTGCGGGATCCAGACTGAAGAAGCACTCCTTATCTGGGCATGCTGAGCTCATGACAGGCATGAAAGAACATGACACTTAAGGATTCTTTTTGGGGAGGGATTCATCTCCTTGCTTCAGTTTCATTAGCCACATAAGATCCATAACTAAGGCTGGCATTAATGAGGTGGAGATCTATAATCTTATCACAGGGAAAAGACTATTTTGAAAAAAAAACAGGATTCACCACAAGCTCCCCTCTCTATCAACCCCAAACCCACTGATTTTTTTTTAATTCTGGTTCATTCTATGCAGTGATTTTGCTGTTCTGAGCGGAAAACATTATCTCTCATTTTCCATCTTCTCAAGTTTTTTTGCTAATTTATGAGGTCACATTTAAGTTTTAGAAGTTTGTTTTTTTTTTTTTTTTATTGGCGAGGTGGACTTTAAGAACTTACCAACTAAAGTATTTCTGGGTTCTGCCAGTTTCTCTATGAACATTCTTGGATGCTCTGTTTTCCTGGAAGAGATCATTATCCTGATGTTGTCTGGGTCAGGATGCTGGTGGGGATTCAGCCACTGCAGTAGCTGGAGGCTCTGGCTCATGGGTGTCTCTGTTCACAGTGACTGTCACCAGCATGACCGTCGGCTCTGAAATTCAGTCTAGGAAAGAACACGGAGCTCATCAGTGCCTATCTGGCTTAATGAGCTCATCATTCTTTTTGTTTTACTTTGTTTATAATATCTGTGCAATCTTAGCCATTCACATCCTTGCACATTAAAAATTTTAATTCAAGGGGCACCTGGATGGCTCAGTCAGTTAAGAGTCTGCCTTCGGCTCAGGTCATGATCTCCAGGTCCTGGGATGGAGCCCCATGCCCAGCTCCCTGCTCAGCAGGGAGCCTGCTTCTCCCTCTCCCTCCGCCCCTCCCCCTCCCCCTGCCACTTCGCACTCTTTCTCTCTCAAATAAAATCTTAAAAAAATTTCAACTCAAATCTTGAGATACAACAATAACTTCACGCATTTCTGAGGGGAAGTTTGGCTCCAAAGGGAATTATTTCAGCTCAAAGACACTAAGGAATGAATATAGACACGCACACACAAAATATATGGATTTCAAATTAAAAATGAGCTAATAGTAGAACCGTAGAGCTGGAAGAACTTTGTTTATATATCAAAAATTATCAGGTAATAAGTTGGAAGGTGTTATTTTAGGTTTATTCAGAGTGTCTTTACATAGTCTGGATTTTCTAATATTCAAGTGTCTCACACATTGTAGGGCTTCTAACATTTGTTTTCACTGAAATGACTGCCTAAATCGTTCAGTTTTAGAAGGCATAAATAAGTGTAGTACATTATCAAAAATGCCTAGCAAAAACATTTTTAAGAATTGGAGGAGCAAGAAATTTTTGATAGATTTATTTCCTTTAAATAGAAAATTCAGTTTCCTTCCTTATGAGGTTGTACCAGAATCTGGGAATCTTGCAGTTGAGTAAAAAGGGGGAGAAGATGTTTACCTTTTCCAAGCTTATAACGGGGTTTGGATTTGGAAGCTTTATAGCTTTTTGTTTGTGACCAACACCTAGGGTACCAGGCAGCTTTGAAGTATTGGGGCCCTGTGGCCGAGGACCCACGCAGCCATACTTTGACTCCTCTGTGAGAATCTTTTCCTTAAGCACCGTGGGTCCACCTCTCCTACTCTTCTCCCACCTCTTTTCTTGTGGAAATTGTTGTCCCCTGTAGGTGCTTAAAAGGCACTCCTGCCATTTTTTGTCCTCAAGGGCACTTTTTCCACATAGCGAGAAGTAGCTGGCGTTGACATTACTGTGCTCGTGGGTCTGTATGTTGCTAACATTCCTGAGTGGATTTAGAATGTCTCAAATGTGCATCGTATGTCTGGTTCTTTTCAGGGAGTGAATGAGTGACTCTACTTTGTCATTTGATGAATGTTCCTTGTAGGTGTCACCGATGAAACTACTCCAGAGCCTGAAGAGCACGTGATTTCATACCCACACATGGATCAAACAGCATATCTTGCCTTTATTGGAGCTCCAAAGTCAGGCTCTCTGTCTGCCTCCCAACAGATGTTCTACCTTTGTTGACACAGATTTCATGATTCTTTTTTTTAGCACCAGCTCTGACCACCGACTCTCGGAATAACAGAACTCAGGGAGCTTCCTTGTTTGTGTTGCTGTTGTCAGTCATTAACACATTGTTTGGGTGATAATGTCTTGACTTTATAAAGCATCTAAACTTGATCATAGGTCTTAATAGAGTTGTCTTGGTGCTATATCCTGTATTTTGTGCATTTTTGGCAGGCTGCAGTAATGCTTAGTATTACACGCTTTTTGTGGTTTTGGGAAAATGACAGTTAATGGTGCTGCATTTATCAGACCCAAGACTGGTAAATAGAACTATTTGTCCAAGTGCACATTCCCATGAGCACAGTAGTACTGACGACAGGGAAGTTTGAGGGGCATAATGAGGTTGATGTGTTGGTGGGAAATGTGTGAGGGTGATAAGATGCTGCTTTTGTGAGGCATTGGGCAATTAAACTGCTGAATGACACTAAGCATTGGTAGGAATTTGGTCTCTACCACGGGCCAGTGATGGAGGGTGGGGGGGTGACAGTGTATTTTGTAATCAGTAAAATACAACCTATAAAATTTTTCATGTCCTTCATTATATATGAAGGCAACAAACCACTCTATTAGCACCTGGGAATTTGTCATCAATAGAAATCACAGATGTTTTTATATCCCATCATAGTTGTTGCAGATATTTCAAAATATTCTTTGCACTCAGCACTGCTGTGAAATTATAGGCATTATGCGCTGCTACCTCTTATAATGTAGTGCATTAATAAAAGACACGTTACTATATGACAATAAAAAGTTTTATTTGTATTTCATTGATTTCTTTGGCTATGCTATTTATTTTATTTCATGTATTTAAAACATTAAATTCCTGGCATAAAAAAGTTCAGATCCTCTGCTTTGGTAGATGCCCTGGTTCTTGCCAGACCACGATCAGGTTCTTTCTTCTAAATCCTGGCTCTTTAGAACCCTCAGGGACATTCTTTTCAAAGATGTGCCCTGCCTGCCTTTTCTGCATGTGAGCACATCTCTTGAATAGTCCTGATTCACAGTTGCAAATTTTACGTTTGCACATGTGATTTCAAATGGGAAAAATAAGCAGCTGAAAATACGGCCCAAGAAGTTGGAGTCGTAGAATCTGAGATCTAGAAAATGCTAATTAACAAGGGCCAAATCAGAGTACAGTTCAAAATACCTAGCATGTATATTCAAATACAGACCTCTTTTAAGTTTATAGCTATATACTTTGCAAAGTCTTAATAGGGGTGCCTCCTGAAGGATGGGGTACATGAGTTCATCATTTTCCTCACAGTAACTTGCAAGAATCCTGGCATCTGGTAGCATTCAATTAATGTTTCTTGAATTGAGTTCTCAATGAGGGACAAATGCAATGTTGCTGAGAGATTGAGAATATGCATGTTACTTTGTTGACTGCATTAGTGGCTAATATCTTCTTGATGTTGTTAACACCCATTTTTTGGTAACAGGGTCATTAGAGACATGTAAAACAAAATGTAATTCTTCAGTAAAAGCAACAGTAACCTACCAAATAAACATTGTACAGCTACGCGGGAACATGGTTGAGCCTATCATAGTTATGACATCAACTGAAAAAAGTTGCTTCTCTACTAGATCGACAGCTGTTCTCAGGGAGCAGCTGCTTTTCCTGGAGTAATTACAGATACTGTTTTTAGTGTACAGTGTCAGAACACAATTGTACTGATACGACTGATGTGACCTCACCTTGGGAACTAAATAGATAACATCAGATTTAAGATGACACATTTCTTTTTCTCTCTTCTGTTTTAGCTGAACTTTTTACTACAGTGATGCACACATTTAAGGGATAGCAAGAAAAATGAACAATTTTCTACTGTAAAGGCTCTTAAATATTGAAGAGGAGCAAATACTTCTGTATTCGTGATTTTTAAGCATTAGCTGTTTTCTCACAGGAAAATATTGAGTAAAAAAGTACAGATATTCCTCCCCCTACGATCTCACAATCTTGATTTGCTTCATTTTTACTTTCATTGCACTTATAAACTTCCCAGGTACTATATACTTTTTTCCTTAATTATGTGTATTGTTAGTCTCTATCTACTAGAATATGAGCTCCTTGAAAGCAGAAATTTTGCTAACCAGTATATCCTAATAGATTTATAATCTAAAATGTTGCTTTGGCACAGAGTTGGTGTTTTAATATTTGTTGAATAAGTGGGTGACAGAACATATAAATGAGTAAAACCAAAGTTTATAGTAGGTCTGTATCTTTGTTAACTATAGTTTCAAATTTATCTCAATCTGCTTATTGCTAGTTATGTCCTAGTAGCTTAATATCACTTCCTAGATACTTTTGAATGACTATAGTAACTGTAAACTCTAAATTTAAAATGGTGGCTAAGGCATAAAGCAACATAGGGAAGTTCCCATGGTCTGGTTGGGATCCAATTACTAGTGATTATATAATTGTGTCACTGTCCTAATGATTTTATAATATTTGTGAAATGTTAGCATTGATGTTGGTCATCGGTTTCCCACAGAAATGCTAAGGATGAACCAGACACTAAGTATTAAAAGCTTGAACCTGGGCGCCTGGGTGGCTCAGTTGGTTAAGGGACTGCCTTCGGCTCAGGTCATGATCCTGGAGTCCCGGGATCAAGTCCCACATCGGGCTCCCTGCTCAGCAGGGAGTCTGCTTCTCCCTCTGACCCTCTTCCCTCTCGTGCTCTCTATCTCTCATTCTCTCTCTCTCAAATAAATAAATAAAATCTTAAAAAAAAAAAAGCTTGAGCCTTTCAGAAAAATAATCAAAAATGCATTCTGAGAGACTGGTTTCAGAGTAGCTGAGTATAGGTTGTCAACCATTTCAGAAATTCGGGCACTGAGTACTAATTGTTGGTTAAATAATAGTCTAGAAAGGAAGCTTGTGAAAGGGAGTTTTTTGTTTTCTAGAGAGGAGTGGCTTGAAATTCTTTTCTTTTTCAGATATTGAACTGAATTATAAATTCTAATTCCAATTCTTTTTTTTTTTTTTTTTTACTATTTTAAGATTTTATTTATTTGGCAGAGAGAGAGTGTGTAAGCACAAGCAGGGGGAGCAGCAGGCTCCCCACTGAGCAGGGAGCCCAATGCGGGGCTCGATTCAGGACACTGAGATCCTGACCTGAGCCGAAGGCAGACGCTTAACCATCTGAGCCACACAGGCATCCCCCAATTCTAACTTCTAATTTTTTTATTTAAAAATTCATTCTCTACTGTGAATGCTTTCAAATGTTGAAAAGGTGTTTTCTAGAATAGAGCATAAAAAGACTCTAGGACTATTTATTAGGAGGTGTAGATGTCATTTTTAATGAAATATGGGCCAGATAATCATGAACAGTGTGAATCAATGCACTAACTATCAGTTACTCTGAGAGCAGTCACTAATTATACAGTGCTTCTCAGGAAAGACACATGATTTTCTTAGACTACAGAGCCCTACTAGGTTGGTTTGATTATTTGAAAAATCTTTGCTCTTAGCAAGGAGATAAAAATAAACTATGGTTCTTTCCTCATGGCAATAAAACAAATAGCTGAGAAGTGAAGTATTTAGACAAGTGTCATCAATTATATTATTAATAAAACCAAGGGCAGAGTTAACTGGATTCAATAAAAAAAGAACAGGATGTGGTTAAAAAAATTGCGTATACTGACATGCCCACTTTTCTTTTTGCCTACATGCCAGTATTGATAAAGTAAATGAGCAAAGAAAGAATTTTGAAACATTTGAAATCTGACCAATTTGAAGGGAGTTTTAGAAATGGGATGAAGAAAATGAGGGCGTACTAGTTCTAGTAGTGCTAGATTCATTGCCAGCATCTTCTGTTCCATGATTATACTTTAACTCATTTGATCCTAAAAATAACCCTGTGAAATCAGTAGGATTATCATCTGCATTTTCTCTAAGAGAATGTGATATTCAGACAGGTAAAAGATTGAATTAAGCCCATTTCGTTCATATGTATGACCCAAGTTCCTATCTTCTGATTGCAACCCCCCTGTGTTTTCTACTACATGGACACAGCTGCTCCTATTGGAAGTGTCTAGGGGTAAAACTATCCTTCTAGATCCCCCTCAAAGAACAGCCCAGGTTCCCATGGTTCTGACCTGACATGCCCTGACCATGTCAGTGTCCTTTTTGCCTTTAGAGGGCTGCATACTTGGCCTGTTTTGGTATCTGAGAAGATTGCTTTACTGATTTGAGCTTAACCATGGACCTACGTTTAAGGATTTAGGAGTTTAATAACTTTAATGGGAAAAAAAGCAGCAGGGAAGATCTTTGGAATGAGCTAACTAAACACAGATGAACCAGATGAGGTGCATGTTGGGTAATATTTCATGGAAGCACACATACACTAAATGAGATACTAATAACATGTAGGTATAATTACAGAGTGTGATTCTTTTCTTAAATACTAACCCATCATCTTTAGGGTATTGACAAGACAAAAATTTTTATCTGAGTAACTAGACAAGTAATTTTCTTACTAGGCTTAATCCAGTCATCCCAGTCTGCCTCGAGCTGCTTTGGCTTCTTAATACACATTAGCCTAGTTGTTTTTTCTGTATTGCTGTTCATTGACTCTCCTTGCTGAGAACACCTGGGCACATTGGGTACCATCGGGTACTGCCTTACACTGTGCCTGGGATTATACTCCTTTGTGATAGACTACTGCTTCCATGATTTTAGGTAGGAAAGGGATTTTATTCCTTGACCAGATTTTTTTCCATTACCTGAAACCTAAAATAGACCTGGCATATATATATATAATATATATATATATGTATATTATATATATATATTTGCCTTCAGTTAAAATAGTTCCCCCATAATTTATTATCTAAAAAGAGCCCTTTGAGGAGATGCTCTTGATAATTATACCAAAACAATAGGCATAAACAGGGACTATCTTAGGCAAACCAGGATACATGGTCACCCTATCAATAAAGGATGTCTGAATGAATAAATGACCGTAATGCCCTTCACTCCCTTTAATGTTCTATGACTGAAGTTTAGGAAACCCAAAAAAGTCCTGCTCTGGGGCCTGCGGTTGGATGGCTCATCTAGGAATTCATCACTTTAAACACTTTGCATCTTCTTAAAAGTGTGGAACAATAGCAAGATCAAAGTGTTGTGACTGCCAACTGTATTCAATCCCCGAAAAGGGGGAGCTGTAGTAATTATGTAGAGCAGAAATGTAATCGTCCTGTTTTAGAGTACTTTCCATCACTGGAATCTGTGTAGGGGTTTCTCTTTGAAGAAAAGGCTGATGGTATTTTGTTACAAAACACATCACAAGATCTGTCCTCTTTAAAGATAAGCTCCTGCATCTTTGTGAGAGATGATTTTTCTAAGCTTGTGTATTCTTTTGTAGTGTATAATTCCGTGATAAGAGGTAAAAGGTCAACAATGAATGTGAAGCTCCATCCTCATGATCTGTTCAGATATGAAAATCTTTAGACATCCACAATACTTTCCTATTGCCTCTGATTGGAAGCTGTGATGAAATTATATTTTTATGCAAACAGACATTAACTTTGGAAAAGATATATAATGAATCCCTTCTGGGGTTCCAGGAAACCTGCTGAATTCAAATGCATTTTGGATGCTATAAATGATACTAATGCAGAAGGAGATGGACTCTGTTCAGGAGAACAGCTCTAAAATTATCAAACTGCAGTAAACCAGCTCTTCATGTCAGTTACAAAATATTAACTTCTCTGAATTTCTGCATCTGAGAGTCGAACACTTCTTCAAAGCAAAATTTCACCAAAGATAAATACGGTGTGATATATGGCTAGGAATAGTCCCAACTCCTTTAAAAATCCAAATCCAAATGGAAAGTTGACTATTAAGCAGTTTCGTATGCAAGATCTCTACCAACTGAATAAGAAAGGAGCATATTGTAATGTGCTTGAGGACAGGCTGATTCCTTGCTAAAGTACATTTGAGAATTGACCCATAACAGCTCCTATTTATAAGAAGGCTTAACATCAGAGGCTACTTTTTTTACTAAATAATTTTGATCATTTTCTTGTAGCGTTTTAGGGATGTGATGGAAATATAAATTATAAGTATATAAATTCAATCATACAACTGCTGCTGTGATGTATACATTTAATGCTAAACATCATGAAACAAAAGACATACAAGAAATGAGACCTATATTGAAAGGTAAGAAAATTAGAACATACTTCATGGTTTCAAGAAAGAACAAACACTTAATTTAATAATAGCAGTTTCCCTGAGAGTGGGTGTTGAATAGGTAGGGCTCATATTAAGCAAGTTTTTGGCAATGGACTGGATTGAACTTGAAGAGGAAGTGTGCTGGGGTAATGACTAAATTTTCCAGTTTGGGTGAGTGAGGGGCATGATCTTGTCATGGAAGGACATCGGAAAAGAGAGCCCGTGGGTGTAGGGTGATAATGTTTGCACAGTGATGAGAGTCAAATGAATTATTCTGGAAAGAGTATTTTAGGGCTTGATTTTAAAGTAGAATATTAAAGCAAGAAAGGGTGTGGTAGGACATAGACTATCCCATATGCAAAGGTTCTTAGGACAGTGTGGGAATGAGCAACTACAGAAAAGAGGTTTACTTTGTTTCGTGCAGAGCACTGATATAGGGTTATGCTTAAATTGGCCCCAAAGTAAAGGTAAACATTTATATGCACTGTTTTTTTCAGCCGCATAGCACCTTGAAGACAAATTGGATGTCTTAAAATATATTTTATCTCACACAGCAATTATATATATGTACATATATAATAATTGGCTCTTTTTGGTTCTGCTCAGTGGTGATAAAGGAGGAGAAATTCCTCTTTTTTGTCAGTTTGTAGGATGGTGTCTTAGTCTGTTTGGGCTGCTATTACAAATTACTGTAGATTGGCTTAAACAAACGTTTATTTCTCCTTGTTCTGAAGGCTGGGAGTCCAAGATCAAGGCGCTGGCAGATCTGGTGTCTGGGGAGGCCTGATTCCTGACTTGGGGGATGGTTTTCTTTTCCTGGTGTCCTCACATGGCAGAAGGCAGAGAACCAACTAGTTCTCTGGACTCTTCCTGTAAAGGCACTAATCCCATTTGTTAGTGTTCCACCTTGAGGACCTAATTACCTCTGAAAGGCTCTACCTCCTAATACTATCACATTGGGATTAAGGTTTCAATTTGTGTATTTTGGGGGGACACAAACATTCAATCCATTGCAGACTGGGTACATAACTCTTTGGGATTGAATGTAACAATAGACCTTCATTTTTTAGGTGTGGGAATAATAAGGTAAACATATGAATAATAATAGCTAACCCTTCTTGAGAACTTGCTAATTCTGGAGCATTTTGCTAATTGAGATGCCTCATTTCATTTGATCCTCAAGACAGAAGTAGACTTTATTAATATGAGCTTTGTTCAGATGAGAGAAATGAAATCGAGAGAGGCAGTTAAGAACTTGCCTAGACACAACTAATAGATGGGGAGGCTGGGGTTCAAATCTAGGAAGCTTGACTTTAAAACTACTGGTTTTTGTTTTACTTTATACTCCAAAATAGTTGTTTCAAGGAATAGGAATTTATATTTGGATTAATGTAGTTTCTCTGTTCAGGTACCATTCACATGTATAAGTAAACTTCATAAAGTGAGTACAAAAATTCACTCTTAGGAAATTAAAATAATATGCTATATTCTGGAAGAGATGCCTATGATACACAAGCTCATAATATGTAATTTGATTTAAGAAATTATCTAAAAAATTATCTAAAATCATTTCTAAATATAGTAAAATTTGCTAGTGTTTTCCATTGAATTATTTGTTAATCTTGGTTTGTTATATCATGTAGTAGGCAGGAAAAAGAACCTGATATAAATAGATGTTTTTATATTTTTGTATATATTTACATACAGTGCACATACACAACAGGAATTGGATACTGAATATGAAAAATATTCAATACAACATCAAAGTATGATAAATTTTTCTTGTGCCTACGAAGTAGGAAATGAGATGCTATTTCTTCTTTTTTATTGATTCTTAAAGTGAAAGCCTATCAAAATGGGTTGAAAATCCAATGAAATTATGTTTGCATTAGTGTGTATTACTCTTCTGAGGAATAACAGGTGAGCACCAAAGACCACACAAGTCAGTGTTGTGGCGAAAGTCAGTAATGAGGCCCAGCCAGAGACTCTGTGGAAGTCTGGTACTGACAGCCCTAGGATTTTGGAGAGCTTGGATTATAAATTATATCCACATAATCTTTTTTCCATGATTCTCTAAAGCTGCTTATGTGAACAACTGATAACTCATGCCTCCTTGTTTATGACAACTATTATATTAAGGGCAGAGTGACTCCAAATTTAATCTATTGACATTTCTGTAAAAAATAACCTTGTCATCTTCCCTTTGGAGTGTTCTTATATATCCTTGGGTTGTTTGAGTCAAAATCCTCAAACCTCATCAGCCTCTTTTGTCTTGTGACAGAATACACACACACACACAGACACACACAGACACACACATATTTATATAGCTTAAATGTATTGTTGGATTTCTTTGTTTTATGCAAGATGTTTAAAGAAAAGCATAGTATATTCACTAATAAGACTGGAGATTCATGTGACATCTTAAGAGCAAATATGAAAAATTTGTTAAAATATTTTCTAGTATTTTCCTTGAAGAAAGCACTATTGAGGTATAGAGGTACTTTCAGAATAATTTTTTATCTCCAGGAATTTAGGGTGTGATTTCTTTAAAAGGCTGATTATTAACCTTAATTCTCACTGTAGTTACTGGAGAAAAATAACTTTTATTCTTCAAATGCACCATTATTTACTGCATTTATCATTATTTTAGTGTGATTTGTCGCGCAGAGTTAAACTATATCATAATGATCTGCCACATACAAAATCACAATTTCATGTGGCATACCATCATATTTGGGAAAGAGAAGTGTAGTTGTAATTCTGTATATATTTTACACAGTGAAATTCTTGTGTTCTGACTTTGTTTTATTTATTAACAAGTTCACTCATTTTAAGCAGCTTTGTTCTTTGGTCATGTGGGCATTCAACATAATGCCTGTATGTTTTGGCTTAAATGTAACTTGAGCTTTAGCAAGGCAAATTTATTTTCTTGTGAATGGTTTTGGGGAAGATTGCAACTTCTAGTTCTTACAGAAGCTATGAGTATGCAGACTGTTCATATTCTTCCAAAATAGGCATTTTTTTCCTATTGCTGTTCTTAGGATGTCAAATATTATTTTATAGTAGGGTTCTCCAAAGCTAGATGAAACATCCATAAGTTAACGGTAGGCTAAGCTATTAAAACAAAGAGACTAGGAAGAAGTAGTTTATTTTTGTTTCACGTAACAGTCCAGAGCTAAGTGATCCAGGGCTGGAGAGGTAAAGTTTTTTACCCAAGGTAAAACTTTGGTGGCTCCTGTAGTGGCATTTCCCAGCCGGTAGGAAGGAGGGAAAAGGAAGTCCAAGCAGAAAGAATTAAGGAAATGACTGGAAGTTATGTCAACCACTCCCTTTCATATCTTACTGATTTTAGGTTTAGTCACACCCCCATACTTCACTGTAAGAGATAGTAGAATATATAGCCTGTAGGTATATGGCCATGTGACCATCTGATATTCTGGGGACTATTACTTAGGGTTCTCCAGAGAAAACCAGAGAAACACAGCCAACAGAGAATTTCTAATACCATTTACCCAACTTACCAAGTGTGAAGAGTTTGCTATATTTGTTTTATTATTTTTTTCTCTTTTTATTTATTTTTTTTAAGATTTTATTTTTATTTATTTGACAGAGAGAGAGAGGGACAGTGAGAGAGGGAACACAAGCAGGGAGAGTAGAGAGGGAGAAGCAGGCTTCCCGTCAAGCAGGGAGCCCGATGCGGGGCTCGATCCCAGAACCCTGGGATCATGACCTGAGCCGAAGGCAGACGCTTAACAACTGAGCCACCCAGGCGTCCCATATTTTTTTCTCTTTTTAAAAAGATTTTATTTATTTGACAGAGAGACACAGCAAGAGAGGGAACACAAGCAGGGGGAGTGGGAGAGGGAGAAGCAGGCTTCCCGCTGAGCAGGGAGCCCGATGTGGGGCTCGATCCCAGGACCCTGGGATCATGACCTGAGCTGAAGGTAGACACTTAATCCACTGAGCCAACAGGTACCCCTTATTTTTTCTCTCTTCTCCCTTCCATGTGTCTACACACACACACACACACACACACACACACTTTTTTTTTCAAAAGCTATGTCATGTACATCATACTTCTTTACTCTTAAAAAAATCCCAGTATAAGTAGCATATAGTGTTATATTAGTTTCAGGTGTATAATATAGTGATTCAACAATTCTTACCTTACTCTGTACTCATCACTTCAGTTTTTAATGCTCCAGTGGGTATTTCCTAAAAACAATATTTTCTTATGTAATGATTTATAGTTATCAAGATTAGGAAATTCAACATTATACAATACTTTGATCTACCATTCATATTCCAATTTGGTCACTTAATCTAACGTCCTCCATCAAAGCTTTCCCTCCAGTACCAGATCCCGCCCAAAGTCACACACTGCGTCCAGTGTTCTTTCATCTAGAATCGTTTCTCAGCTGCCTTTTGTCTTTCATGATGTGGACGTTGTTGAAGAATATAGTCTACTTTATAGACGGTGCCTTAATTTGTTTTTCTAATGTTTCCTCATGATTAGCTTGATGTTGAGCATTCTTGCCCAGAATACCATGGAAGTGATGATGAGTCTTTCTCAGGGCATCACAGTTGGAGTAACTGGTGTCCTCCTGCCCCTCATGGGGGATGCTAATTTGATTACCTGACCAAAGTTTTGTCTGGCTTCTTCATGGCATTATTTCTTTTCCCATTCCAATTAACAAGCAGTCTGTGGGGAAATTGTGTCTTGTCTTTTAGAGTTGCTGGTTTAAGAGCAATCTCTCCTATGGATGTCACTGTTAGGCCTGCAGCACTGAGCCCTGGGTCAGCACAAAGACACAGCAAGAAACATGTCTATATAATATCAAGAATTTCCTTATGCTGTAAATGGATTGGTCCTTAATCACTCCTATGGCCCCAGTGAAATGATATGAATGAAATGATATGAATGATCAAGCTTGGTTGTGTAATTCCCACTTGAGTATGTCTCCCTGAGGAACTAGAGTCCTGCCCACTCACCCATATCCTTGATTTCATGAGTGTCTTTTGTCTGATTATTTGCTGGCTGGAAGTAGACCAAGATGAGAACTTCATTCTTACCAGTCCTCAAACCCACACCAGATTTATTTGCCTTACCTAGTTTATCTCCCTCTATTTATGTTAGGAATAGTATGTAAATTGGGTTTTCATTATTTTTAAACTGCTTCTACTTTTATTTTTTAAATTTTTATTTTTTTAAAG